>NC_053501.1:4237356-4431645 GCF_905171775.1 Rana temporaria | reverse complement strand
GCGGGCGATCGGGAACTGAGAAGCGAAACGATCTTCCCAACTTAGAAAACGTGTTTTATTGTCTGGCGACCATTCTTCTCACTGACCCCTAATAAGTTGGTTTTAGGGGATCCCTGATACTTGAAAATTATTTTAGGGTTCCTCTGGAGTAAATTGGTTGAGAAAGGTTATATTAGGGTGTTCTGTACAGATAGGGGATCCAGGTCTGTTCTGATCTCCCTCAGCAACAGCAAAACTTGAAGACCGGGGGGTAGATTCAAGAAGCACTTGCGCCGCGCAACCATAGGTTGTGCGGCGCAAGTGCTTACTTGCTCCGGTGTAACGAGTGTGCTCCTGATTCAGGAACATCGCTACGCGGACTGCAGCCTAGGATATGACAGACATAAGCCTCCTTATGCCTTCATATCTCAGGCTGCATTCTTGCGTTGGCCGCTAGGGGGGCGCGGCCATTGTGATCGGCGTATAGTATGCAAATTGCATACTACCACCGATTCACAAAAGTTGCGCGGGCCCTGGGCACGCAAGGTACGGAGTTTCCGTACGGCAACTTTAGCGCAAGGTTGCTCCTGCTAATAGCAGGGGCAGCCAATGGCTAAAGTATAGCTGCGCTTCCCGCTCGTGAAATTTAAATTTCACGTCGTTTACGTAAGTGATTCGTGAATGGCGCTGGACGCCATTTCACGTTCACTTAGAAGCAAATGACGTCCTTGCGACGTCATTTGCCGCAATGCACGTCGGGAAAGTTTCCCGACGGAGCAGCGCTGTTCGCTCGGCGCGGGAGCGCGCCTAATTTAAATGATTCCCGCCCCGGCGGGATCTTTTACATTAGGCGCCCTTACGCAGGGCTAATTAGCATAGCGCCCGCGCAATTTACGGAGCTACTGCTCCGTGAATCGCGGCGCAAATCGAAATATTTGCGTGGGCGCAGAGAAAAATCTATGCTCTTTGCCCACGCAAAATATTGCGTGGATCTATCCTGAATCTGGCCATGGTTGATGGTACCGGTCCATTTTAGAGTCTGCTCTATGTACTGTACATGTCCCTCATCACTGCCCCATGATTGGCCAGCCCTTAGACCCGAGCATCACATCACAAGCCTACCAAAGCCCATCTATATCCCTCCTCCCCTCCATCGGCTTACAGACCAGGCCCTCCCACTGCAAGCCTAATTTCCGCTTTCATCTGCAAGGTGGCAGCTCAGCGCAAGGAAGGATTTCATGAGCTCTTTCGAAAAAATGAAGGTTTTCAGATGTTTGCCTGAAGTCTCATGCTGTCTCCATTGCGTTTGTACTGGAGGCCTGCCAGTCACTTTCTCAGCATAGATCATTGTTTGTCTTTTCGGCAGGAGAACTTCTAGTAAATCCAGGATTTGCATTGCAAACCAGCCGTGAGCCCAACGGAAGAGGATGCAATAAAAGATGAACAGGGTTGTGTTTTATGGTAGATATTAACCCCTTTAGTTGGATAAAGCACTGCGTGTCATAACAGCTGCTGGTTTTTTTCATCTTCTGTTACATCTCAGCGCTGCTGGTCACCTGTAGGCTCATTACAGCCATTTCCTGTCTGCATGCACTCCAGTGATGGCTGCATGTCATTTCCCGTGGTGACATTCCTGATGGTGACAACAATAGACCCAAGGAATGGTAAATGGCCATTGTAATCTCCATCAGAAGACTATGGGTGACGTTACAGGAGTAAACATTGGGGAGGCAGGGATTGTCACCCTACAACAGGAAGTGCCCTTCTATTTTTTAATGAAGGTGGCAGTGTTCATCTGAGGACTGAAGGTGGCAGTGTTCATCTGAGGACTGAAGGTGGCAGTGTTCCATCTGAGGACTGAAGGTGGCAGTGTTCATCTGAGGACTGAAGGTGGCAGTGTTCATCTGAGGACTGAAGGTGGCAGTGTTCATCTGAGGACTGAAGGTGGCAGTGTTCATCTGAGGACTGAAGGTGGCAGTGTTCATCTGAGGAGTGAAAGTGCAGTGTTCATCTGAGGAGTGAAGGTGGCAGTGTTCATCTGAAGACTGAAGGTGGTAGTGTTCATCTGAGGAGTGAAGGAGGCGGTGTTCATCTGAAGACTGAAGGTGGCAGTGTTCATCTGAAGACTGAAGGTGGCAGTGTTCATCTGAGGAGTGAAGGTGGCAGTGTTCAAGTGAGGACTGAAGGTGGCAGTGTTCATCTGAGGACTGCAGGTGGCAGTGTTCATCTGAGGAGTAAAGGTGTCAGTGTTCATCTGCAAACTGAAGGTGGCAGTGTTCAAGTGAGGACTGAAGGTGGCAGTGTTCATCTGAGGAGTGAAGGTGGCAGTGTTCATCTGCAGACTGAAGGTGGCAGTGTTTCATCTGAGGACTGAAGGTGGCAGTGTTCAACTGAGGACTGAAGGTGGCAGTGTTCATCTGAAGACTGAAGGTGGCAGTGTTCATCTGAGGAGTGAAGGTGGCAGTGTTCATCTGAGGAGTGAAGGTGGCAGTGTTCATCTGAGGACTGAAGGTGGCAGTGTTCATCTGAGGAGTGAAGGTGGCAGTGTTCATCTGCAGACTGAAGGGGGCAGTGTTCAACTGAAGACTGAAGGTGGCAGTTTTCATCTGAGGACTGAAGGTGGCAGTGTTCATCTGAGGAGTGAAGGGTGGCAGTGTTCATCTGAGGAGTGAAAGTGGCAGTGTTCATCTGAGGAGTGAAGGTGGCAGTGTTCATCTGAGGACTGAAGGTGGCAGTGTTCATCTGAAGACTGAAGGTGGCAGTGTTCATCTGAAGACTGAAGGTGGCAGTGTTCATTCTGAGGACTGAAGGTGGCAGTGTTCATCTGAGGACTGAAGGTGGCAGTGTTCATCTGAAGACTGAAGGTGGCAGTGTTCATCTGAGGAGTGAAGGTGGCAGTGTTCATCTGAGGAGTGAAGGGGGCAGTGTTCATCTGAGGAGTGAAGGTGGCAGTGTTCATCTGAGGAGTGAAGGTGGCAGTGATCATCTGAAGAGGAGTGAAATTGGCAGTGTACCTCTGAGGAGTGAAAGTGGCAGTGTTCATCTGCAGACTGAAGGTGGCAGTGTTCATCTGAGGACTGAAGGTGGCAGTGTTCATCTGAGGACTGAAGGTGGCAGTGTTCATCTGAGGACTGATGGTGGCAGTGTTCATCTAAAGAGTGAAGGTGGCAGTGTTCATCTGAGGACTCAAGGTGGCAGTGTTCATCTGAGGACTCAAGGTGGCAGTGTTCATCTGAGGAGTGAAGGTGGCAGTGTTCATCTGAAGACTGAAGGTGGCAGTGTTCATCTGAGGAGTGAAGGTGGCAGTGTTCATCTGCAGACTGAAGGGGGCAGTGTTCAACTGAAGGTGGCAGTGTTCAACTGAAGACTGAAGGTGGCAGTGTTCATCTGAGGTGCGAAAGTGGCAGTGTTCATCTGAGGACTGAAGGTGGCAGTGTTCATTGAGGACTGAAGGTGGCAGTGTTCATCTGAAGACTGAAGGTGGCAGTGTTCATCTGAGGAGTGAAGGTGGCAGTATTCATCTGAGGACTGAAGGTGGCAGTGTTCATCTGAGGACTGAAGGTGGCAGTGTTCATCTGAGGACTGAAGGTGGCAGTGTTCAAGGTAAGAACTGCAGGTGGCAGTGTTCATCTGAAGACTGAAGGTAGCAGTGTTCATCTGAAGACTGAAGGTGGCAGTGTTCATCTGAGGAGTGAAAGTGGCAGTGTTCATCTGAGGACTGACAGTGGCAGTGTTCATCTGAGGACTGAAGGTGGCAGTGTCATCTGAGGATTGAAGGTGGCAGTGTTCATCTGAGGATTGAAGGTGGCAGTGTTCATCTGAGGACTGAAGGTGGCAGTGTTCATCTGCAGACTGAAGGTGGCAGTGTTGATCTGAAGACTGAAGGTGGCAGTGTTGATCTGAAGACTGAACGTGGCAGTGTTCATCTGAGGAGTGAAAGTGGCAGTGTTCATCTGAGGACTGAAGGTGGCAGTGTTCATCTGCAGACTGAAGGTGGCCAGTGTTGATCTGAAGACTGAAGGTGGCAGTGTTGATCTGAAGACTGAACGTGGCAGTGTTCATCTGAGGAGTGAAAGTGGCAGTGTTCATCTGAGGAGTGAAGATGGCAGTGTTCATCTGAGGAGTGAAGTGGCAGTGTTCATCTGAGGAGTGAAGGTGGCAGTGTTCATCTGAGGACTGAAGGTGGCAGTGTTCATCTGAGGAGTGAAGGTGGCAGTGATCATCTGAGGACTGAAGGTGGCAGTGTTCATCTGAGGACTGAAGGTGGCAGTGTTCATCTGAGGACTGAAGGTGGCAGTGTTCATCTGAGGACTGATGGTGGCAGTGTTCATCTGAGGACTGAAGGTGGCAGTGTTCATCTGAGGAGTGAAGGTAGTAGTGTTCATCTGCAGACTGAAGGTGGCAGTGTTCATCTGCAGACTGAAGGTGGCCAGTGTTGATCTGAAGACTGACGGTGGCAGTGTTGATTGAAGATCTGAACGTGGCAGTGTTCATCTGAGGGAGTGAAAGTGGCAGTGTTCATCTGAGGAGTGAAGATGGCAGTGTTCATCTGAGGAGTGAAGGTGGCAGTGTTCCATCTGCAGACTGAAGGTGGCAGTGTTCATCTGAGGACTGAAGGTATCAGTGTTCAAGTGAGGAGTGAAAGTGGCAGTGTTCATCTGAGGAGTGAAAGTGGCAGTGTTCATCTGAGGAGTGAAGGTGGCAGTGTTCATCTGCAGACTGAAGGTGGCAGTGTTCATCTGAGGACTGAAGGTATCAGTGTTCAAGTGAGGAGTGAAGGTGGCAGTGTTCATCTGAAGACTGAAGGTGGCAGTGTTCATCTGAGGACTCAAGGTGGCCAGTGTTCATCTGAAAACTGAGGTGGCAGTGTTCATCTGCACCCTGTACACATTATAAATACCTTTTTTCCCTCTTTTTATAAGTGGTCACATTCCCTCAGTTCTCAGCTGAATAAGAGCTGGGGGAGGAGCAGGAGCAGCACGCTGAGCTTCCCAGTGAATGGCTGTGCAGCGGGGGGGCATGTCAGGACAAGTCTGATCATTGGAGGAGAATAGGCTGAGTTCCCAGCACAGCTAGAGAACTGACCGCGCTGTGCTCGCCTGCTTAGTGTGGTCAGTTTTTAATAGAAAAGCAGAGGGACTGGCAGGAACACCAGGGATTTCGCATAAGAAGGAAGCGATACAAAGAGAAGAGGAGACTTCCTCATACAGGTACATGGTACAGCAGACACAGATCAGGAATATGGGGGGTAAAAAACACTTTCATTTCTTTGCAATCAAAGTTTCCTTATAAGATTTATAATAAAACAAAAAAAGAAAACTTTGACTGACTTGTGACTCACATTTCCTCTGCCACCTTCTACCCTCTTCCTCAATGCCACCTTGATATGCCCACTGCAGAATTCGCAACTAGTAGCCTTTAGCACGGGGTATTTTTAGCCCATCTTCCTCCT
This sequence comes from Rana temporaria, assembly GCF_905171775.1. Lineage (NCBI taxonomy): Eukaryota > Metazoa > Chordata > Amphibia > Anura > Ranidae > Rana > Rana temporaria. The sequence goes on along the minus strand of NC_053501.1, from coordinate 4,426,214 downwards.
ATGCCGCGCGTCAATGCCGCGATCTGGCTATTATCTGGAATTAGATGTGAAAATGTGTCACCCCTCCCCCATCCCCCATGTCAGAGTCGTGTGTCCGAGTGGTGCTTTTTTTAGGCGCCGTTCCTAATTAGCCCACAGCTGCGCCAGTGACGGGGTGAGAGCGCGGTCGAATTTTTCACCTAAACGGCCCATATTGGCATCGAATTTAAAATAGCACTTAATGTCGGGTGATAAACCAATAGGAGCGTCCGCACGCAGATGTTCACCGCGTCCGCTGGCACCGCCAAGCTGCCGGATTAACCCTAAAACTGAAAAAGACAAGTGTGACCCTCGCCGCGAACGTTTGTTTTCGTTTTGGATCGATTACGCTGGCTGTACGCTACGAGGTCTGTGCATTAGACATGTGGGGCCAGATTCATATACCTGCGCTGCGGCGTAACGTAACTCATTTACGTCCACACCGCCGCAACGTTTCAGCGCAAGTGCTTGATTCACAAAGCACTTGCCTGTAAACTTGCGGCGGCGAAACGTAAATCCGTCCGGCGCAAGCCCGCCTAATTCAAATGGGGCGTGTACCATTTAAATTAGGCGCGTTCCCGCACCGAACGTTCTGCGCATGCTCCGTTAGGAAATTTCCCGCCGTGCTTTGCGCGAAATTACGGCCCTCCCGACGTGTTTTTTGAACGGCGACGTGCGTTACGTCCTTTCGTATTCCCGGACGTCTTACGCAAAATAAAAATAAAAATTCGAATTCGACGCGGGAACGACGGCCATACTTTAACATGGATGGTCTAATGTTACACCACCTAAATAGCACTCGTAACTTTGCGACGGGAAAAGCCGACTAGCGACGACGTAAGCGAATGCGACGAACGCGCGTACCTTCGTGGATCGCCGTAAACAGCTAATTAGCATACCCAACGCGGAAAACTACGCAATCTCCACCCAGCGGGCGCCGAAGAATTACACCTACGATCCGAAGGTGTACGAAGCCGTACGCCTGTCGGATCGAAGCCTAAAGCCGTCGTAACTTGTTTTGAGGATTCAAAACAACGCTACGACGCGGCAAATTTGAAATTACGCTGGCGTATCTGTAGATACGCCGGCGGATTTTGACTGTGAATCTGGCCCGTGCAGTTTGTTTCGTTCCAAATTGAAATTCAGGCAAATTTCTCATTATACAGCGGAACCTCGGATTACGAGAATAATCCGTTCCAGGAGAACGCTCGTAATCCAAAGCACTCGCATATCAAAGCGAGTTTCCTCATTGAAGTCAATGGAAACGAAAATAATTTGTCCAGCATTGACTTCAATGGCATGCAATACCGCATATGGCCAGAGGCGGGGGGGGGCGCCAGAGAGCAAACGGCCAGAAAGGCCCGAGGACAGTTCGGCTGACCTCGGCAAACCTCGGAAACACTCCTTTCACAAGCTTTGAACTGTCCTCGGGCCTTCCTGGCCATTTTTGAACGGCGCCGTTCCGTTCGGCTCCGGCGCCCCCCCCTTCCTCAGGCCGAACACGGTACTGCACACCGCTTTGGCCTGAATCCTGCTGGTGTTGCGAGACAACACTCGCAAACCAAGTTAGGATTTTACGAAAATACACAGCGCTCGTATTGCGAAACGCTCGTTAACCGCGTTACTCGCAATCAGAGGTTACGCTGTACCATACATCCGAATTTCCAAATGACAAGAGTAACAGACTTACACAGAATCCAAAATAATGAAAACATTTTTGGATGAAATTCAAATAGTTTTCAAATCGAATTTGAATCGTTTTCAAATTAGAATCATTTTTGAATCAAATTAGAATTTCTGAAGAGAATAAAATAGAATAGAATAGAAAAGAATAGAATATAGAGTAAAACAGAACAGAAAAAAACTAATAGAATAGATTTTTTATAGAAAATAAACACATGGACTAGAAAATAAAGGAAAAGCATAGAAAAGGATATAGTAAAACAGAACCAAACAGAATAGAAAATAAAAGAATAGAAAAAAATTGAATGGAAAATAAAGGGCTAGAATAAACCAAAAGGAATAGAATAGAAACAAATTAAATAGAAAATAAAATAATAGAAACGGACCCTAGTGTGATTCCGTATTTTTTTTTTTTAAAAGCAAAGAAGAAAACGTACTTACAAACATGAAGCGTTTTCAAGCATATAAAAAACAGATGCCGGCCGGCACTATAGGAGCCCTTCCTCCTTCCGCTGAGCGCGGTGACGTCAGTGTACGCCGCCCCAGACGCGTTTCGTCATCAACAGACATTCTCAATGGAAACGTCTGTTGATGACGAAACGCGTTTCTTTGCTTTTATTAATTTTTTTACGGAATCACACTATGGTCCGTTTCTTTCTATACCCATGTACGGAGGACCTTTTATCTATGAGCAAGTGAGCTTACCTTTGGATATCTGCCCATTGGATTTCCTGTCAATCTGGTGTCTCAGTCCGTGGGTGGAGTTTATATCTATATGCTTATGAATCAGGATGTTCCGGTAAGCGGCTTTCCATAAGGTGGTGGTTTCCTCACAGAAGTCATATTCACTGTGGTGCTGTTTTATTTTTTGTCATTTGGGACTTTACCTTTTATACCCCTATTGTTCATTACTATTGGGGTTCAAAGACTTTAGTCTTTGTAAATTTAATACTGGCACTTGGTTGCTAGTTCTTCTCATTGGCGCAGTTTTTATTTGTATTATGTTATTTGTGTTTATCTCATTTAATTGCTGCCTCTGATCTTTATTGATGTTACTTTTATATTTGTTTAGCGCAGGTTTTTTTCCTACATCTACATTGCAGTTTCAATATCTTTCCAACAACGTCTTGCCCCCTACAGGTCATCAATCTACATTGCAGTTTCAATTAGGTAGATTCAGGTTCGAGTGCTTAAAGATGCGGCGGCGTAGCTTAGCGTGTTTAGGCTACGTCGCCGTAAATTAGCTAGGCAAGTAATGATTGACAATATACTTGCCTGCTAATATACTGCGACGTAGCCTAAAACGGGCGGGCATAAGGGCGCCGAATTCAAATGACTTGGAGGGGGGCGTGTTTCATGGCAATGAGGCTTGACCTCACGTTTTTTGACGTTTTTTTTTCACTGCACATGCGCCGGGGGCGACTACATTTCACAGTGTGCATTGCGGTTACGTACGCCGCACGGGCCTATTGATTTCGACGTGGGCGTAAACGACGTAAATCCCGATTCGCGGACGACTTACGCAAACAACGTTAAAAATTCGAACCTCGCGGCGGGAACGGCGGCCATACTTTAACATTGTTATTCCACCTCATAGGTGGAATAACTTTAGGCCTCCTGAGGCCTTACGGAAACGGCGTAAATCGACTGCGGTGGCCGGGCGTACGTTCGTGAATCGGCGTATAAACTCATTTACATATTCTACCCTGGCCGCAATGGAAGCGCCACCTAGCGGCCATCCAAAATATTGCAATCTAAGATAGGACGGCGCAAGCCGTCGTATCTTAGACATGTTTAAGCGTATCTCTGTTTGAGAATACGCTTAAACATAGGTCGGCGTAGATTCTGAGTTAGGTCGGCTTATCTACTGATAAGTCAGCCTAACTCTTACTGAATCTACCTAAATATCTTTCCGACATCGTCTTGCCCCCTACAGGACATCGATCTACATTGCAGTTTCAGTGCCGCCTCCATCTCTTTTCTTTGCTTTCAATGGTTGTTCACCAATAATTCCGTCTCCGCACAGTCATCAGATATTCGCAGAGTGCCGCTGTCTTTTGTTTTCTCTGTTTTTTATTTTTTGTGGTCTTTTTATTTTATTTTTTTTATTCCCCCGTGCAGCGTTCTCGTTTGTGACAATGCAACAAGGCCTTGAGAAGGGAGCGCTGTGCGGAGCCTGGTCGCCCGGAGGTTTGGAGACAGTGAGCAGATTTTTGTCGCCGTTATTACAGCACAATGCCGAGAATATCAGCCTTGTGTATCTCGGTCTTTGTTTCTGATTCCCGTTGTTCCCCATGAAATCATATAATGATCCTGGGGGAAAAAAAAATTATCCCGAAAAAATAAAATGAATTATTTTCTCGCCGTTGTCATGTGGTTTTCATTCAGGTTCTCTTTGGACGGACGCGGAAGGATCCATGTGGATGCTCAGCCACCCCTACCTTCTCTATAGAATGATCCTGATTTCCGAGGACATTTCTGAAGGTCTTTCCCCGGAAATTTCTTTGTATTATGAAATATGAAGAAAAATAAAAGGTTGGCGGAAATGAATGAACTATATTGTAGTAGCTGCTGTTTAAGTCACACTACTACCTACGCAGGTCTGATCATGCGTGTTATACATGTTGCCTCTGCGTCACGCGTTGCGCAGCCCATTCATTTCTAAGGGCTGTTTCTACACATGTGAGGAACGCAAGGAAAGAAGTCACAGTCCTTTTTAACCACTTCAAACCCAGAAGGATTTACCCCCCTTCCTGACCAGACCATTTTTTACAGCACTGCGTCGCTTTAACTGACAATTGCACGGTCATGCGACGCTGTACCCAGGCAAAAGTGCGTCTGGACTCACGGTTCCGGATCCTGGACCCAGGACTCTGAACTCATGATTCATGACCCTGAATCTGGGACTCTGAACTCATGAGTCTGGACCCTAAACCCTATGACTCTGGACTCACAGTTCCGGATCCTGGACCCAGAACTCTGGACTCATGATTCTGGACCCTGAACCCAGAATTCTGGACTCAAGGTCCTGGATCCTGGTCCCAAAACTCAGGACTCTGAACTCATGATTCTGGACCCTGCATCCTGGACTCTAAACTTATGATTCTGGACCCTGCATCCTGGACTCTGAACTCATGATTCTGGATCCTGAACCCAGGACTCTGGACTCACGGTTCCGGATCCTGGTCCCAGGACTCTGAACCCATGATTCTGGACCCTGCATCCTGGACTCTAAACTTATGATTCTGGACCCTGCATCCGGGACTCTGAACTCATGATTCTGGACCCTGCATCCTGGACTCTGAACTCATGATTCTGGACCCTGCATCCTGGACTCTGAACTCATGATTCTGGACCCTGCACCCGGGACTCTGGACTCACGTTTCCGGATCCTGGTCCAAGGACTCTGGACTCATGATTTTGGACCCTGAACCCAGGACTCTGGACTCACGTTTCCGGATCCTGGTCCCAGGACTCTGGACTCATGATTCTAGACACTGAACTCAGGACTCCGAACTCATGATTCTGGACCCTGCATCCTGGACTCTAAACTTATGATTCTGGACCCTGCATCCGGGACTCTGAACTCATTATTCTGGACCATGCATCCTGGACTCTAAACGTATGATTCTGGACCCTGCATCCTGGACTCTGAACTCATGATTCTGGATCCTGAACCCAGGACTCTGGACTCACGGTTCCGGATCCTGGTCCCAGGACTCTGGACTCATGATTCTAGACACTGAACTCAGGACTCCGAACTCATGATTCTGGACCCTGCATCCTGGACTCTAAACTTATGATTCTGGACCCTGCATCCGGGACTCTGAACTCATGATTCTGGATCCTGAACCCAGGACTCTGGACTCACGGTTAGGGATCCTGGTCCCAGGACTCTGGACTCATGATTCTGTACCCTGAACCCAGGTCTCTGGACTCACGGTTCTGGATCCTGGTCCCAGGACTCTGGACTCAGGGTTCCGGATTCCAAGCAGCTCAGTAAAGGGCATATGCCCGCTGAGGAATGACTCGGGTGGCAGCAGCTGGAACTGCTCCGCTCACACTGAAATCCTGTCGACAAAACAACTCAGACGTCTCATTTCCTCCTAATGAACCCGCATTATAGACTGGATCTTCTATATATAACTCTGAATTTTTAATTAGGAACCAGTCCAAGCCAGTCACTGGATTATTATTTCACAAGAAAAACTTTTTTTTTTTTTTTTTTTTTTTTTTATTCTTTCAAAGTGAGAGTTAATTTTAGTTATAGAAAACCAGAAATATCCATTCATACAACCTTATAGATGTCAGTGCAGCAATCTCTGCCCGCCGGTACAACAGCGACCTCTTGTGGCTTACTGGTCACATTGCTTAAAATGCGAGGACAGACATATAGCCAGATTCATGTAGAGATACGACGGCGTATCAGTAGATACGCCGTCGTAAATCCGAATCTGCGCCGTCGTATATTTAAGCGTATTCTCAAATTGAGATACGCTTAAATGTTGCTAAGATACGACCGCCGGCGCCGTCGTATCTTAGCTGTCTATTTACGCCGGCCGCTAGGGGCGTGTACGCTGATTTACGCCTAGAAGACGTAAATCAGCGAGATACACCTATTCACGAACGTACGATTGCCAGTCGCAGTAAAGATACGCCGTTTACGTAAGGCGTTTTTTAGGCGTAAAGATAAACCACCAAAAATATGTTAAGTATGGAAGTCGGAACCGCGTCGAATTTTTCACGTTTTACGTCGTTTGCTTAAGTCGTTCCGTGAATGGGGCTGGCCGTAATTTACGTTCACGTCGAAACCAATGAGTCTTTGCGGCGTAATTTGGAGCATGCGCACTGGGATACGGCCACGGACGGCGCATGCGCCGTTCGTTCAAAACGTCATTTACGTGGGGTCATGCTTAAGTGCAATAAAACACGCCCACCTCTTCCACATTTGAATTAGGCGCGCTTACGCCGGCACATTTACACTACGCCGCCGTAAACTTAGGACGCAAGTTGTTTGTGAATACAGCACTTGCCTCTCTAACTTACGGCGGCGTAGCGTATATGAGATACACTACGCCTGCCTAAAGTTACGCGCGTCTACCTGAATCTGGCTAAGCGCTTTCATTTCTCATGTTACAACCAAAAACGTAAAAGTATTGTATTGGCATTTTATGTGATGGACCAACACAAAGTGTCACATAATTGTGAAGTGGAAGGAAAATGATAAATGGTTTTCGATTTTTTTTTTACAAATAAATATGTGAAAAGTGTGTGGGGGGGGGCATTTGTATCCAGCCCCCTTTACTCCGATACCCCTAACTAAAATCTAGGGGAACAAATCGCCTTCAGAAGTCACCTAGTTAGTAAATAGAGTTCACCTGTGTGTCATTTAATTTAGGTAGAAATACAGCTGTTCTGTGAAGCCCTCAGAGGTTTGTTAGAGAACCTTAGTGAACAAACAGCATCATGAAGGCCGAGGAACACACCAGACAGGTCAGGGATAAAGTTGTGGAGAAGTATAAAGCAGGGTTAGGTTATAAAAAAATCTCCCCAAGCTTTGAAGATCTCACGGAGCTTCTGTTCAATCCATCATCGGAAAATGGAAAGAGTATGGCACAACTGCAAACCTACCAAGACATGGCCGTCCACCTAAACTGACCGGGCCGGGCAAGGAGAGCATTCATCAGAGAAGCAGCCAAGAGGCCCATGGTAACTCTGGAGGAGCTGCAGAGATCCACAGCTCAGGGGGGAGAATCTGTCCACAGGACAACTATTAGTGGTCTCTCCACAAATCTGCCCTTTATGGAAGAGTGACGAGAAGAAAGACATTGGAGGAAGAAAGACACAAGAAGTCCTGTTTGCAGTTTGTGAGAAGCCTTGTGGGGGAGGGGACACAGCAAACATTTGGGGGAGGGGACACAGCAAACATGTGGGGGAGGGGACACAGCAAACATGTGGGGGAGGGGACACAGCAAACATGGGGAAGAAGGTGCTCTGGTCACATGACACCAAAATTCAACTTTTTGGCCTAAAAGCAAAACACTATGGCCTAGTACACACGAGAGGATCCTCCGGACCGTTTCCGCGGATAAATCCTCTGGCGGATTTTGATCTCAGGCCCCGTACACACGAGAGGATCCATCCGCTGAAAAATCTCAGCGGATCGGTTTCAGCGGATAGATCCCCTGGTGTGTACGTTCCAGCGGATATTTATCCGCGGATATTTCCGATTTCCAGCAGAAAAAAATTTGTAGACATGCTTACAAATCTATCCGCTGGAATCGGCACCAGCGGATCGATCCGGTGGTCTGTACAGACTCACCGGATCGATCCGTCCGAACCCATCCCTCGCATGCGTCGTAATGATTCGACGCATGCATGGATATCCTTATATGACAGCGTCGCGCACGTCGCGGCCTCATCATCGCGGCGACGGCGCGACATGTCACCGCGATGTGAATTCGGCGCGGATTTCGATCCGATGGTGTGTACACTCCATCGAAATTAAAATCCGCAGAGGATTTATCCGCGGATACGGTCCGGCGGACCGTATCCGCGGACCAATCCTATCGTGTGTACCAGGCCTCATGGTTGTACTAACCATGAGATCAAAATCCCCGCGGAATTCCCTCCGCGGTGACGTGTCGCGCCGTCGCCGCGATGATGACGCGGCGACGTGTGCGACGCTGTAATATAAGGACTTCCACGCATGCGTCGAATCATTACGACGCATGCGAGGGATGAAATCGGACGGATTGATCCGGTGAGTCTGTACAGACCAGCGGATCAATCCGTTGGACTGGATTCCAGCAGATAGATTTCTTAGCATGCTAAGAAATTTTGATCCGCTGGAAATCCATCGGCCCGAAAAAAATCCGCGGATAAATATCCACTGGATCGTACACACCAGGGGATCTATCCGCTGAAACCGGTCCGCGGATAAATTTCAGCGGATCGATCCTCTCGTGTGTACGGGGCCTATGGCCGGGATTCAGAGAGATCTTTAAAAAGGCGTAGCGTATCTCATATGCGATACGCCGTCGCAATATTGGGAGGCAAGTACAGTATTCACAAAGCACTTGCAGCCAGGATATTTCATTACAAAAAAATAAAAAGTTCCACTTTAATAAACGTCCGGCTAACGAAACGCGCTCCTTTGTCCCAAAAGAACCTCATCAGCAGGTGACAATGGAAGTTAACGCGCCGAAAAGGTTCTCCTGGCGCGGCTGCATTGGAGGTAATTAATTTTCCTCATACGGTTGTTCTGAAGTCGCCGGCGCTGTCCTCCGAGCACACGGGGGGGGGGGGGGGGGATGGGAATGCTTTGATAATTTCATCATCAGTGGCGGATCTTTTATGCCAGACATCCAAACCCACATTAATATATTCCAGCAGATGTTTCCCTGAACTTCTTTATTTTATTTTTTATTTATATATTTCTAAAAAATTGAGAATTTCTTTCAAGTGAGAACACCGAGGAGCGTCTGTGAACAGCGCCGAGAGATAATTAATGTGATGTCATCGTTTCTGGGCTAACGAGACAACAAATAAATGTCACTGCGAATGACGGGCCTTGCTCATTTCACAATGATTGAAAGGCGGATCAAAGGCGCGGAGAAATCTTCCTTCGCCGTCCATTGTGGTGAAATCAAAACGGATTAAAGAAGAATTCCGGGAATGGATATTTTAGACGTAAAGACATTGTCCCAGCTTGAGTCATCAGAACTACACTATATTATCAAAAGTATTGATTAGGCCAGGCCCGGACTGGCCATAGGGCATATGCCCGGTGGGCCGCGAGGTGGCCCGGGACGTCTCTGTAATGTAGGGGGGGTCTGTATGCAGGGACGTCTTAATAGCATCTTGCCCCTGGGCAAAGTAATGCTCTGGGGCCCCTACAATGGAGACAGTGCAGGTAAACGGACATCAATAGCTAGATTCAGGTACCTTGCCGCATCTTTGCGGCGGCGTAGCGTATCGTATTTACACTACGCCGCCGTAAGTTAGCTAGGCAAGTACTGTATTCACAAAGTACTTGCCTGCTAAGTTATGGCGGTGTAGCGTAAATGGGGCCGGCGTAAGCGCACCTAATTCAAATTAGGCTGAGGGGGCGTGTTTTATGTTAATGGGGGTGACCTGACGTGATTGACGTTTTTTACGAACGGCGCATGCGCCGTCCGTGTACATATCCCAGTGTGCATTGTGGCAAAGTACGCAGCAAGGACGTATTGGTTTCGACGTGAAGGTAAATTACGTCCAGCCCCATTCACGGACGACTTACGCAAACGACGTAAAATTTTCAAATTTCGACGTGGGAACGACGGCCATACTTAACATTAGGTACGCCACCTAGGGGGCAGCATTAACTTTACGAGGCATATCTCTTACGGAAACGGCGTATCTTTACTGCGACGGGCGCACGTACGTTCGTGAAACGGCGTATCTAGTCATTTACATATTGTACGCCGAACTCAACGGAAGCGCCACCTAGCGGCCAGCCTGAAAATTACACTTTAAGATACGACGGCGTAGGAGACTTACGCCGCTTGTATCTTAGCCTTATTTAAGCGTATCTGGTTTCCAGAATACGCTTAAATTTACGACGGCGCAGATTCGGAGTTACGACGGCGTAACTCGCTCTGAATCTGCCTACAAGTAGGTAAGAGGTACCTTTTGGGCAGAGCTCTGCATTAACTACATGAACAATCATTCTGTGCAGCAAAGAAACAGAAGGGAAAATACTACATACATAAAAGTAACAAAGCTGTCCTCTGCATTTAATATATCTGCTAGATTGATGCCCCCCCCCCCCAGCACTCTGACCCCTCTACACCCCAGGTATCATTCTCAGTGCCATTATGGGGCCCCAATTTCGGGGCAGCGTGGGCTCAAGGACGAGCTGCTTTGGGGAAAGTGCAGGGCCCCCCCATGCAGCTGGGGCCCCTGGGCAGTGCCCAGGTGTGCCCTCTCATTAAGACAGTCCTGTCTGTATGGGCTGTATTGTAGAGAGGGTCTGTAATGTAGGGGGGTCTGTATTGTAGAGGGGGTCTGTAATGTAGGTGGGTCTGTACTGTAGGGAGGGGGTCTGTACAGTAGGGAGGGGGGTCTGCACTGCAGGGAGGGGGTCTGCACTGCAGGGAGGGGGTCTGTACTGTGGGGAGGTCTGTGTAACATGCAGGGGGTCCAGAACTGTTAGGGGGGTGTCTGTGTAACAAACTGTGGGTGGCTGTGTAATGTAAAGGGGTCCAGAGGTGCAGGGTGCTGTGTAATGTAAAGGGGTCCAGAGGTGCAGGGGGCTGTGTAATGTAAAGGGGTCCAGAGGTGCAGGGTGCTGTGTAATGTAAAGGGGTCCAGAGGTGCAGGGTGCTGGAACCCCACATCCCATCATTAACAGCCGCCGCAAAGCGCCGCCGCTGCGCCCCCCCCCCCCCTCCCGGACTGCTCAGTCTAAAATGCTCGGGCCTATTTCTTGTCCCAGTCCGCGTGCCTGGATTAAGCACAGGCGTGTGAAATGCGTTTGCTGAATTTCTGACGAGCTGCATGAACATATCATGTCCTCGAATTTTGTGGATTTCCAATAAAGCTCCTTTTTATATCCACTTAAGGACCGTCTCGTGTACATATACAGTGGAACCTCGGATTACGAGTATAATCCATTCCAGGAGAACGCTCGTAATCCAAAGCACTCGCATATCAAAGCGAGTTTCCCCATTAAAGTCAATGGAAACGAAGATATTTTGTTCCGCATTGACTTTAATGGCATGCAATACCGCATGCGGCCAGAGGTGGGGGGGGCGCCGGAGAGCCTCGGAAACAGGCAAAAAGGCCCAAGGACACCTCGGCTGACCTTGGCAAACTTCGGATAGACTTTGCTCCCGAGATTTGTCGAGGATAGCTTGAATTCTGCTTGTTTTGCGAGACAACACTCGCAAACCAAGTCAGAATTCTTTAAAAAAAAGTTGCTCGTCTTTCAAAAAGCTCGTAATACTGAGTGACTCGTAATACGAGGTTCCACTGTACGTCAGCACTTTAAAGATGGATGTCTCGGTAACGAGATATCCGTCTTGTTTACGATAATGGTGGTCTTTGCGGCGGATTCGCAGCGGGATCACCGTTATCGGCCGCGGGAGAGGGGGCGGTAAACAGCGAACGCACAGCATTGTGCCCGCTGTTTACCAATTTGGAAGCCTATTAGAGCATATGGCTCTAATCAGGGCCGTCTTAATAGCATCATGGGCTCCTGGGCAAAGTAATGCTCTGGGGCCCCTACAATGATGACAGTGCAGGTAAACATACATCAAGTAGGTAGGAGGCAGACTGCCTCCCCTGTGTATCTATCACTCTCAGTGCCATCATGGGGGGCTCCCAATTTCAGGGCAGCATGGGCTCAAGGATCAGCTGCTTTGGGGAAAGTGCAGGGGCCCCCCATGCAGCTGGGGCCCCTGGGCAGTGCCCAGGTGTGCCCTCTCATTAAGACAGCCCTGGCTCTAATCAGGACGCCTATTAGAGCTGACGGCTCTAATCAGGCACTTCCAAAAACGCCCCCTGCCGCTGTAATTCAGATGCCCGGCGCCCGACAAGGGGTCGGACATCTGAATAGGGGGCGGCAGCGGCGACAATTGATAGATTCATGCAATGCATGAATTTATCTATTGGTGATATAGCAGTGCCAGGAGAGAGGGGGCAGCTCTCCTGCGCCCTTTATGGACGCACCGCCACTGGTTGACAGGCAGGCATGATAAATGCTTAAGGGTCCCCGCTCAGTCTTTCAAGGTCTGATGAGTTGTAATGCCGCTGGCTAGTGAGGGTGCAGGCTGAAAAAAGGCCCGTCCAGACCCAAAGCATACTGCAAAAATGGGAAGAGATAGCCCGGCCGCCGCACACCTGACCCAGCCCAGGTGGTTAGCAGGTAAGAGCAAGTAAAAGCAGCCTCAGCTCGATTCATCCAGACCACAACCCCAACATGTTTCGCCCCGCTCTCAGGGCTTAATCATAGAGAACATGCAAGGTTCAGAGAAGTCAGGGTTAAAACTTGAAGTCAAAAGGCAGGCAGAGTTCCGAGAATATTCCATATCTGATCCGAGGTCATCAACGAGGTCATCAACGAGGTCATCCAGGGAGGCGGGACAGTTCTGGATGGAGGGCCGAGGTACCAAACAGGTGATTGGCTGCTAGGATGAAGGACAGTCCTAGCAGCCAATCACCTGTTTGATAACCTCGGGCAGCTCCACCCTCCACCCAGAATTGTTCCGCCTCCCGCTGTCGGCTCTGTGAGGATTACAGAGCGACGGCAGGAGGAAGAAAAGTCTCATGCCGCCTGCTCGCACCCGCGGCCCGGCTGCAGAAGGGCTGCGGCCCGGTAGTGGACCGCGGACCGGGGGTTGACGACCCCTGCTTTAAAGGATTTATTTTCTTTAGGATAACAACCACTTTAGGATCATTGTACATACCATAGTTAAATAAGACACCCCCCGAAAATAAGCCCTAGTGTGTTTTAGGTTGCCAAAATTAATATAAGACCCGGGCTTATTTTCGGGGGAAACATGGTAGTATGTCTATGTATGTGAGTCGGGGACCTTAGATTGTGAGCTCCTTGAGGTCAGGGACTGTGATTGAACAGTATGTAAAGTGCTGTGTAAACTGTTGGCCCTAAATAAAAGTCCATAAGCAGAAGAGATCCCTCCGGCCTCACGAGAAGACTTTGGAAGAGCTGAAGAGAAGATAGAAGGAAGGTCTTACGGAGGAAAGAACGGTTCGTTCAGCTCAAATGTATATATTGGTGACAGTTCTCCAAAAGACCACAAGAGGGTGCAAAAGAGCTGCACACAATGTTCGAGTTGTCACATATACAGTCCAGTATACGGTATAAACTTCTGTCAGTATAATCAGATGAAAAAGTGTGTGCGTGCCACGCATGCGCTTTCCTGACTCGTCTCTCCTGTTTTTTTCCAAAGCCAGGCAAAAACTTTTTGCGATTCGGCACTGCGTCGATTTAACTGACAATTGCGCGGTCGCCCGACGTGGCTCCCAAACAAAATTGGCGTCCTTTTTTTCCCACAAATAGAGCTTTCTTTTGGTAGTATTTGATCACCTCTGCGGTTTTTATTTTTTTGCGCTATAAACAAAAATAGAGCGACAATTTAGAAAAATAATCAACATTTTTTACTTGTTGCTATAATAAATATCCCCCCAAAAATATATAAAAACATTTTTTTCCTCAGTTTAGGCCGATACGTATTCTTCTACCTATTTTTGGTAGAAAAAAAAATCGCAATAAGCGTTTATTGATTGGTTTGCGCAAAAAAAGTTATAGCGTCTAAAAAATAGGGGATCGAGTCCACGGGTCCCGCGGGGACACGGTCATGGAGCTCTTGACATGGTCGCGAGCGTGGCGGCGGCGGGACACACGCGTGACCATGCGGCGGCAAATTAAAGGAGACGTACCTGTATGCCAATTTGCCTGTCCGTGCCGTTCTGTCTACGTAAACTTGCGTGCAGCGGTCCTTAAGCGGTTAAAGTAAATATAAACCCGAATCACTAAAATCTTATATGAGCTTACTGAGTTATATAGTTGGTAACAGGGCCGCCATCAGGAATTATGGGGCCCCTTACACAGCTTCAGGCATGGGCCCCCTGGAGGAGAGAACCTGGGGGGGGGGGCTGCCACAAGTTGAGAAGCGGGGGGGGGCCTTTACAAAAAAAAAGAACAAATAAAGGAAAATATATATAAAAAAAGGGGGGTAGCCATCCGGGGCCCTGGGGACCTCTGGGCCCTTTAATAAAAAGAAAAAAAGAAACCTCTGGGCCCTTTAATAAAAAATGAATAAAAAAAATATATAAAAAATAAAAATAAACATTTATAAAAAAAAAAAAGTGTGGGGGGGGGGGGGGGGTTGCCATCCAGGGCCCTGGGGACCTCTGGGCCCTTTAATAAAAAAAAAAAAAAAAAAAAACCGCTGGGCCCTTAAAAAATTAATAAAAAAATATATAAAAAATAAAAATAAACATTTATAAAAAAAAAAGGGGGGGGGGGGAAAAAAAGAAACCTCTGGGCCCTTAAAAAATTAATAAAAAAAATATATAAAAAATAAAAATAAACATTTATAAAAAATAAAAAAAAGGGGGGGGGGGTTGCCATCCAGGGCCCTGGGGACCTCTCGGCCCTTTAATAAAATATATATATATATATATATATATATATATATATATATATATATATATATATATAAAAACAAAAATAAACATTTAAAAAAAATAAATAAAAAAAGGAGGGTTTGCCACATGGGGCCCTGGTGACCTCTGAGCCCTTTATTAATAATAATAATAATAATAATAATAATAATAATAATAATAATATTAATAATAATTATATATATATATATATATATATATATATATATATATATATATATATATATATATATATATATATATATATATATATAAATAACAAAATTATTATTTTTTTTTTTTAAAGGGGGTTGCCATCCAGGCCCCTTACAGGTGTACTGCCTGTAAAAAAGGGGGTTTGCCACATGGGGCCCTGGGGACCTCTGAGCCCTTTAATAATAATAATTATATATATATATATATATATATATATATATATATATATATAAAATTAATAAAAAAAAATTTAAAGGGGGTTGCCATCCGGGCCCCTGGGGACCTCCGGGCCCCTTACAGGTATACTGCCTGTACCCCCCTGATGGCGGCCCTGGTTGGTAAGGTTGAATAGAGACAACAGTCCATCAAGTCATTTTGTTTTTTGTTTTTTTTACTGTCAGTTAATCTTGTGATATAAGAAAGCAAATCTTATTTTAGTTTATTCAGTATAGAAAATAAAAGGTCTATTTATAAAAAATGTAATAAATAAAAAACTGTGCAAATGTTTTAAGCATTTGCAGAGCTGTGCAAATGTCTCATAATTAATCCCCGTAATTTCTACATGTCTTCCTATAATCATCAGCTCCTTCTGCTGGTCATCATGTGGTATTCTCCTGATTGGGGTATTTCAGGAATATACTGCATTATGGCCACTAGATGGAGCTGATGATCACAGGAAGTAAATATATTGCACAAATGGTGACCATATTATATTTAATTATAATATAATATTATATTATGATTGTAATTACGTTTATAAATGTACTCCTTAGTGCCTTATTAAGCATAGAGGAACAATTAAAAGATTAACAAAGAAGGAGGTATATTATTAAAATAAACACAACCGTTTATTATGAGACACGGTGCTTTGACTAATTAAATGTCATTTATTTCAGGTATAGTAAAACCTTGGTTTGAGAGTAACTTGGTCTGAGAGCGTTTTGCAAGACAAGCAAAATGTTTTAATAAATATTGCCTTGATATACAAGCGATGTCTTGATATAAGAGTAGCGTCATGTCACCACTGAGTATAAAAGAGAAGAGGAGCCTCTAAGTGTAGCAATATTGTTACATTTAATGAAGGTGCAACATTTAGCAACTTATTGCTACACTTAGAGGCGCCTCTCTTCTCTTTTATACCCTGTAAAAAAAAATGCTTTGATATACAAGCGCTTTGGATTACAAGCATGTTTCTGGAATGAAACAGGTACGTCCTCTTTAAGTGCCCAGATCACCGGCACTGACTAACCTAGGTTAGCCATGACTAAGCACTGACCCAGAGTGTGAAACGCGTTGGCTGCTATCCCCACTTTTGCTGCATTTTCTGTTCTGTTTTTACAATAAAGACAACCGAAAGGTCTTTTGGAGTGCGGCTGTCCATTTTCTTAGCCTCTATTAGGGGACTCTGGGGGCCGCGACCTGGGTCCAGTTGCAGCGAAGGCCATCCTCACCACTAGAGGCTCTGGTGAATACCAGCTGGATCTTAGATTCCGCGCCCTGGGGGATCCTGGGCTCAAGCTTCCTGTAGGGTCCCTGTTTGTGCCCCAGTGAACCTCTCCTCCATATCCTCTCTGTGGTCTATCCGCAGCAGTCTGCTATAGGGTTCACTACCTTGTGGTGCACCCCCGACTCCAACGGGGTGCACTTGTCATCTGACCACAGGTGACCTGACAGATAGAAGTCACAAGACTGCTATATACTGCTGATGAGAAAATGATATTTAGTAGTTTATATTTCCTAAAATAATTGTATTTCCATGTTCTGTGTGCTGTGGGAGATCAGATATAGTGACTGCAGGGTCCGGGGGTTTAGTGCCAATCCAAGTGCCCTGAGGTGAATTCTGATTGGCTCCCAGCAGATTCTGCACTTTGCATGCCATCGTTGTTTTTGTCCCCCTCCCCCCCCCCCTCGCTTTATGTTGATTGCGTGTGCTACAAATTTCTTGGCAGCCTAAAGCCGCACATTAAGTCAATGAGTGACAGTAATGCCCAAGAATTGAATTATGCTTTAATGCGTTTCAGAGCATGTGAGTAACTTCCCATTAAAGAGAGAAGGTCTAATCCCGTCACTAGGAGGAGAACGCCATGAGACGGCATGAATCACCGCGCTCACATTTCAGGAGATGCGCAAAGAATGATTGTGCAGGGTTAAAATCTGCGGCTCTAAAGTGTTACTAAACCCACAACAGTAAAATCAGTGGGCCGGATTCAGAAAGATGCGCGCATCTTTCCGCTGGCGTAACGTATCTCCGATACGTTACGCCGCTGTAACTTTGGGGCGCAAGTTCTGTATGCAGAAAGAACTTGCGCCCTTAGTTACGGCGGCGTAACGTATGTGTTGCGGCGTAAGGCCGCGTAATTCAAATGGGGATGCAGGGGGGCGTGTTTTATTTAAATTGCAGTTGACCCCGCGTTTTTGACGTATTTTTGGAGCGGCGCATGCGCCGTCCGTAAAATGTCCCAGTGTGCATTGCTCCAAATTACGTCGCAAGGACGTATTGGATTCGACGTGAACGTAAATGACGCAAAGCCGTATTCGCGAACGACTTACGCAAACGATGTAAAAATTTAAAAACTCGGCGCGGGAACGACGGCCATACTTAACATAGGATACGCCGCACATACCCCTCATATAGCAGGGGTAACTTTACGCCGGAAAAAGCCGAACGCAAACGACGTAAAAAAAAAACGCCGGGCGGTCGTTCGTTTCTGAATCTACATAAATAGTAATTTGCATATTCCTCGGGTAAACAAACGGAAGCGCCACCTGTCGGATCTTAGGGAAATCTATGCGTAACTGATTCTCTGAATCAGGCGCATAGATACGACCGAGCGCACTCAGAGATACGACGGCGTATCAAGAGATACGCCGTCGTATCTCTTTTCTGAATCCGGCCCAGTCTGTCTAGGCAGTAAAGCATGTTTGTTATACTCACTACTGTCCATCCCCATTGTGTAAAAAAAAAAAAAAGGCTGTTTGATCCTGTCTTCTCTGAGCCTCTCCTTCTTTCACTGTCCCCAATCAATCTCCTGATAGAACAGAGCCTCGGAGTCACTCGGCACATGCTCAGTGTGGTGTGTATTAACCACTTAAGGACCGCCTCCTGCACATATACGTCGGCAGAATGGCACGGCTGGGCACAAGCACGTACCTGTACGTCCTCTTTAATTGCCCAGCCGTGGGTCGCGGGCGCGCGTCCGCGACCCGGTCCGAAGCTCCGTGACCGCAGGACCCGCGAGACCCGATCGCCGCTGGAGTCCCGCGATCGGCCCCCGGAGCTGAAGAACGGGAAGAGCTGTGTGTAAACACACCTTCCCCGTTCTTTACTGTGGCGCCGTCATCGATCGTGTGCATTTGATGGCACAGTGGCTGTATTTGATGGCACAGTGGCTGCTTTTAATGGGCACAGTAGCTGCATTTGATGGGCACAGTGGCAGCATTTGATGGCACGTAGCAGCAATTGATGGGCACAGTGGCTGCATTTAAATTAAAAAAAGGGGGTTGCCATCTGGGGCCCTGGGGACCTCCGGACCCCTTACAAATAAAAAAAAAGGGGGGGTTGCCATCTGGGCCCCTAGGGACCTCCGGGCCCCTTACAAATAAAAAAAAAGGGGGGTTGCCATCTGGGCCCCTAGGGACCTCCGGGCCCCTTACAGGTGTACTGCCCTGATGGCGGCCCTGTGTACATTATATAATTATGTGACCGTGTACACAGTCTCGTTTACAGTCGTTTTTAGGCAGTTGCTTTTAACAGCGTTTCTTTGAAAGCAAAAAAATTAGTTCAGACGCCGGAGATTTCCACGTTTCAAATGCTAAACGCGTTACCGGCGTTTAGCCGCGTTTTCGTTTTATAGGCGTTTTTAGTTTTTGCCCATATAAAAAAAAAAACGCTTCTAAACGCGGCATGTAAACCCGGCAAAACGGATGTTTTAAACGTGGGTTACTATCTGTCAAGTTTAATCGCTTAGGAGCTGTTGTAAAAATGTCCCGTGTACATGGAGCCTAACGAGTCACATGACACTGCAGAGGGAAAATGGCTAATAGGGCCCAATTTGGACATTTTCACTTAGGGGTGTACTCACTTTTGTTGCCAGCGCTTTAGACATTAATGGCTGTGTGTTGAGTTATTTTGAGGGGACGGCAAATTTACACCATTATACAAGCTGTACACTCACTACACAACATTGTAGATACTAGGGTTGTCCCGATACCACTTTTTTAGGACCGAGTACAAGTACCGATACTTTTTTTCAAGTACTCGCCGATACCGAATACCGATACTTTTTTTTAAGTGTGTCCCCAAATGCAGCCATGTCCCCCCCATATATGCAGCCATGTCCCCCCCATATATGCAGCCATGTGCCCCCCATATCCAGCCATGTCCCCCCCATAGCCAGCCATGTCCCGCCCATATCCAGCCATGTCCCCCCCATATGCAGCCATGTCCCCCCATATCCAGCCATGTCCCCCCATATGCAGCCATGTCCCCCCATATGCAGCCATGCCCCCCCATATCCAGCCATGTCCCCCCATATGCAGCCATGTCCCCCCATATGCAGCCATGTCCCCCCCATATGCAGCCATGTCCCCCCCATATCCAGCCATGTCCCCCCATATGCAGCCATGTCTCTCCCCATATCCAGCCATGTCCCCCCCATATATGCAGCCATGTCCTCCCCATATCCAGCCATGTCCCCCCATATGCAGCCATGTCCCCCCATATCCAGCCATGACCCCCCCATATCCAGCCATGACCCCCCCATATGCAGCCATGTCCCCCCCATATGCAGCCATGTCCCCCCATATGCAGCCGTGTCCTCCCCATATCCAGCCATGTCCCCCCATATCCAGCCATGACCCCCCCATATGCAGCCATGTCCCCCCATATGCAGCCATGTCCCCCCCATATCCAGCCATGTCCCCCCATATGCAGCCGTGTCCTCCCCATATCCAGCCATGTCCCCCCATATCCAGCCATGTCCCCCCATATGCAGCCATGCCCCCCCATATCCAGCCATGTCCCCCCATATGCAGCCATGTCCCCCCATATGCAGCCATGTCCCCCCCATATCCAGCCATGTCTCCCCATATGCAGCCGTGTCCTCCCCATATCCAGCCATGTCCCCCCATATCCAGCCATGTCCCCCCATATCCAGCCATGTCCCCCCATATGCAGCCATGCCCCCCCATATCCAGCCATGTCCCCCCATATGCAGCCATGTCCCCCCCATATCCAGCCATGACCCCCCCCATATCCAGCCATGTCCCCCCCATATGCAGCCATGTCCCCCCCATATCCAGCCATGTCCCCCCCAAAAAAGCAGCCATGTCCCCCTTACCGTACATGCTGCCGCATCCCCGCTTGGTTAATACGCGCGGGGAACATTACAGCTTTGAATAGCTGTAGTCTTTCGCGCCGCACTGCGTATAGACACTCCCCCTTGCTCGGGATTGGACAGTTCACCCGAGCAAGGGGGAGTGTCTATACGCGGCGTGGCGCGAAAGACTACAGCTATTCAAATGAATGCTGTAATGTTCCCCGCCCGTATTAACCAAGCGGGAATGCGGCGGGATGCGGCGTAGCGGCGGGATGTGGCGGCGGCGGCGGGGGGGGCGGGAGTATTCTATTTTGGTATCGGGGGTATTTGCGGGAGTACGAGTACTCCCGCAAATACTCGGAATCGGTCCCGATACCGATACTAGTATCGGTATCGGGACAACCCTAGTAGATACAAAGGGGGTTATTTACGAAAGGCAAATCCACTTTGCACTACAAGTGCAAAGTGCAATTAAAATTGCACTTGGAAGTGCAGTCGCTGTAAATCTGAGGGGTAGATCTTAAACGAGGGGAAGCTCTGCTGATTTTATTATCCAATCATGTGCAAGCTAAAATGCATTTTTTTATTTTCCTTGCATGTCCCCCTCAGATTTACAGCGACTGCACTTCCAAGTGCACTTTCAGTGCAATTTCAAGTGCACTTTGCACTTGTAGTGCAAAGTGGATTTGCCGTTCGTAAATAACCCCCAAAGTGTCATTTCTTCAATGTTGTCACATGAAAAGATAGAAGAAAAGATTTACAAAAATGTGAGTGAGGGGTGTACTTACTTTTGGGAGATACTGTATATATATATATATGTGTGTGTGAAAGAATATAAAAGAAATATAAAAAGAAAGCTAAATGAAATAAACTAAACATGGAAATTTACCTGAAATCACCAGACTCATCCCTACTGATCCCCAGACAGAAGGCGGTCCGATGTGAGAGGCTCCGCCCATCCTCACAGCGAATTCTAATAGACGCTCCCGGAGCCGCGGCTCCAGAAACCCATCCCTGGAATTGTGTTAGGAGAGGATCGGAATCGCTCAGTAAGCACTTCAGGAGCACAGCGGCTTTTATTGAACTTTCCGAACACAATTATAAACCAGATCTACCGGAAGAATGGACTGCAAGCTTTCTACTGGGAGAGAGAAATCCGTGTGATCCTAGAAGAGAAACACGGAAAGGGGGACAGAATGATCAGTTACAAAACATCTATCTATCTATCTATCTATCTATCTATCTATCTATCTATCTATCTATCTATCTATCTATCTCCATCTATCTATCTATCTCTCTCTCTCTCTCTCTCTCTCTCTCTCTCTCTATCTATCTATCTATCTATCTATCTATCTCTCTCTCTATCTCTATCTCTCTCTCTCTATCTATCTATCTATCTATCTATCTATCTATCTATCTATCTATCTATCTATCTATCTATCTATCTATCTATCTATCTATCTATCTCTCTCTATCTCTATCTCTCTCTCTATCTATCTATCTATCTATCTATCTATCTATCTATCTATCTATCTATCTATCTCTCTCTCTCTCTCTCTCTCTCTCTCTCTCTCTCTATCTATCTCTCTCTCTATCTCTCTCTCTCTCTCTCTATCTATCTATCTATCTATCTATCTATCTATCTATCTATATATCGCAGGGCTCGACAAATCCCGGGCGCCAGGTCGCCATGGCGACTAGAAATGGTGTCCTGGCGACTTGGCTTGGAAGGTGGGCTGGCGCCATCTGGTGGTGAGCCATTGGTATTACAAGTTATTACCACCAGATGTGTGAGCTGGCGCCATCTGGTGGTGGCCGTTGGTATTACAAGTTAAGCATTACAAGTTAAACAGCAATTCTAATGTCATTTTTCACTATTTTCACTGCCATCTTCTTCCCTCTAATTAAAACCCCCAAACATTATATATATTTTTTATCCTAACACCCTAGAGAATAAAATGGCGATCGTTGCAATACTTTCTGTCACGCCGTATTTGCGCAGCGGTCTTACAAGCGCAGTTTTTTGGGAAAAAATTACACTTTTTTTTTATTTAAAAAGCAGACAACAGTAAAGGTATCCCCATTTTTTTTTAATATTATGAAAGATAATGTTACGCCGAGTAAATTCATACCCAACATGTCACGCTTCAAAATTGCGTCCGCTCGTGGAATGCCGACAAACTTTTACCCTTTAAAATCTTCATAGGCGACGTTTAAAAAAATCTACAGGTTGCATGTTTTGAGTTACAGAGGAGGTCTAGGGCTAGAATTATTGCTCTCGCTCTACCAATCGCGGCGATACCTCATATGTGTGGTTTGAACACCGTTTACATATGCGTTTCTGCGCGCAAGCTCGTTGGGACGGGGTGCGTTTTCTGGCTCCTAGATTCCAAGCAAATTTGTCAACCCCTGATCTATCGCGTATACTTCATTATCTATCAATCTCTCTGTCTGTCCATCTGTCTCTTCCACTTCATAATTGTATCTATTTATCTCCTGCTCTCCAGTATATACAATATGTATATATATTTGTGACTTTTTTTAATCTAGTTATTTATTTTACAATAAACAGATGACACCCAGGAAGAAAGTGATAAACATGCGACATAAACATGTTCTTTGTCTGACAGCGGTGATGAGCAATAGGCCAATCAGCAGGTTCCTTCCCTCCTCAGTCCTCACACGTCCAGTCCTTCCTGAATGATGGGAACGGGATGATGATTAATCCATTGTTCTCCTGGCACTAATATAGATACATACCTAACATCTATTAGTGTAATCAGTGCGGATAATAAACAACACAGTAACACAAACACACGTGACAATAAATAAACTTTGTAGCAGAGAACGGAGTTTTTCATCTTTGCGAAGGGAAAGCGATGCCAACTGTTTAACCACTTCCCGCCCGGCCTATGGCCGATTTACGTCCGGGAAGTGGTTCTGAAATCCTGACAGGACGTCCTGCAGGATTTCATGCCGCGCGCGCCCGTGGGGGCACGCAGCGTGGCGATCGGTGATGCGGGGTGTCAGTCTGACACCCCGCAACACCAATCTCGGCAAAGAGCCTCCGGCGGAGACTCTTTACCATGTAATCAGCCGTGTCCAATCATGGCTGATCACGATGTAAACAGGAAGAGCCGTTGATGGCTCTTCCTCTCTCGCGTCTGACAGACACAAGTAGAGGAGAGCCGATCGGCAACTCTCCTGGCAGGGGGGGTTCACGCTGATTGTTTATCAGTGCAGCCCCCCCTCGGATCGCCACACTGGACCACCAGGGAAGTCCACACTGGACCACCAGGGTGGGCCAAAAAAAAAAAAAAGCATTGAAAAAAAAATCTTTAAAAAAAAACAAAAAACGTTTTTTTTAAAAAAAAAGATGCCAATCAGTGCCCAAAAATGGGCACTGACTGGCAACATGGGTAGATCAGTGCTGCCCCACAATGTCCATCAGTGCCACCCAAAGTGTCCATCAGTGCCACCCCACAGTGTCCATCAGTGCCACCCTACAGTGCCCATCCATGCCCAGTGCCCACCTATCAGTGCCCATCTGTGCCACCCATAAGTATCCATCAGTGCCACCCATAAGTGCCGCCCATGAGTGCCCATCTGTGCCGCCTATGAGTGCCCAGTGCCGCCCATGAGTGCCCATCAGTGCCGCCCATCAGTGCCACCTATGTGTGCTCATCAGTGCCGCCTATGTGTGCCCATCAGTGCTGCCTATGTGTGCCCATCAGTGCCGCCTATGTGTGCCCATCAGTGCCGCATACCAGCGCCGCCAATCAGTGCCACCTCATCTGTGCCCGTCAGTACTACGTCATCGATGTCCATTAGTGCCATCTCATCGGTGCCCATCAGTGCCGCCATATCAGTGCCCGTAATTGAAAGAGAGAACTTACTTATTTACAAAAAAATTTACAGAAAAAAATAAAAACGTACATTTTTTTCAAAATTTTCAGTCTTTTTTTAGTTGTTGCGCCAAAAAAAAAAAATCGCAGAGGTGATAAAATACCACCAAAGGAAAGCTCTATTTGTGGGGAAAAAAGGACGCCAATTTTGTTTGGCAGCCACGTCGCACGACCGCGCAATTGCCATTCAAAGTGCGACAGTGCTGAAAGCTGAAAATTGGTTTGGGCGGGAAGGTGCGTAAGTGCCTGGTATGGAAGTGGTTAAAAAAATAAATAAATCAGAGTGGGGGGTGCAAAGGGGACCTGTCCTCTATAACAGCACATGGAAGGTGAATGTTAAATTTCATGTTGTCCTCCAGTGATACACGACGAGCACCGCTGTGCCGTCTATTTATTGTAAAGATAAAAAGGCTGTGTAAGGACACAGAAGGTGAATGAGATGTCACATGACACGGTTCAAATCTTGGCCAGTTCAGCAGGAACCGGCCAGCATTCAAACAGTTAATGGGCAGGCTGAATGTACCAAGTTGATCGATTACAGTAACTTGGGTACAACCAGCCTGCCGGACTCTCTTGCAATTACCGCTGGCTCTGATAGGCACTTCCAAAGCCAACCAGCTGCCGTTATTCAGATGGCCGGCGCTCACCGGGGGCGGCAGCGACAATACATAGATTCATGCAATGCATTGTATTTCAGTGGCGGTGCAGGAGCGAGAGGGGGCGGCGCTCCTGCGCCCTCTATGCCACTGCTAGTGATCTCTAGCAGTCTCATGCAACAGCCCTAGTCTCTAACCATCTTCTGTACTATGTCTGCAGTCTCTGACCATCTCCTGCTGTATGTCTGCAGTCTCTGGCCATCTCCTGCTGTATGTCTGCAGTCTCTGGCCATCTCCTGCTGTATGTCTGCAGTCTCTGCCCATCTCCTGTATAATGTCTGCAGTCTCTGGCCATCTCCTGCTGTATGTCTGCAGTCTCTGCCCATCTCCTGCTGTATGTCTGCAGTCTCTGCCCATCTCCTGTATAATGTCTGCAGTCTCTGGCCATCTCCTGCTGTATGTCTGCAGTCTCTGCCCATCTCCTGTATAATGTCTGCAGTCTCTGGCCATCTCCTGCTGTATGTCTGCAGTCTCTGGCCATCTCCTGTACTATGTCTGCAGTCTCTGGACATCTCTGACCGCCGTTTTTACGTTGTTTGCGGTCGGCTTTTTCCGGCGTATAGTTACCCCTGCTATATCTTGCGTAGCTAATGTTAAGTATGGCCGTCGTTCCCGCGCCGAGTTTTGAAACTTTACGTCGTTTGCGTAAGTCGTTCGCGAATACGGATAGACGTAATTTACGTTCACGTCGAAAGCATGACGATTTGCCAACATCATTTGGAGCATGCGCACTGGGATTCAGTCGCGGCCGGTGCATGCGCAGTTCGTTTGGCGCGGGGACGCGCTTGATTTAAATGTTACACGCCCCCTACCCGCGGAATTTTAATTCCGCCGGGGGATTTACGTTACGCCGGCTCAACTTTACAGGCAAGTGCTTTGTGAATAAAGCACTTGCCTGAAAAACTTGCGCCGGCGTAACGTAAATGAGATAGGTTACGCGGATCTAAAGATCCGCTCACCTATCTGAATCTGGCCCTAAGTATTTTTCTGTTGGTGCACTTTTGTACACCTTTGTGTGTGATGAGTAGGGTGCTGGTCCTCGGGCTGGCTCTGAAAGTCCTGGGAATGGGTGGACATGGCCTTCTGGCTTAGTTCACCTGCTCTCATGGGGTCTCCCTTCGGGGGAGCCTCACCGAGGAGGGTTCTGTTTCGGCAGACCCTTCAAGGAAGTTAGGTCCGTGTCGGCTTCAGCTGCATGGTCCACAGATTACTCGAGTCCCTGCCAGGAGCCTAACGCCCCGGGGGATCAGAGTTAGGCCCTTTTCGGAGGGCCATTTGGCGATGCACCAGCGGCGGTCCATCCATAGAGGGCGCTGGAGCGTCGCCCCCTCTGGCTCCGCACCGCCACTGAAAATAACATACATTCATGCATTGCATTGTTATTGTTGCCAGCTGCCGCTGGTCTATTCAGGTGGCCGGACATTGAGCGCCGACCACCTGAATAACGGCAGCTGGTTGGCTGTGCGGAAGTGCCTATCAGAGCCAGCCGCTCTGATAGGCTTTCCGAGTACAGCCCTCGTCTCCCGGATGTCTTTTCCAGGGAACGTACGGGGTGCGTTCCTTGGATAAGACTGACGGCCGTCTCAGCCAATCAGGTTTGCCGATTCTGGTTATCGGTAACCTGATTGGCTGAAGCGTCACCCAAGCAGGAGAAGACATCGGGGGACGTCGATGGATTAAGGTAAGTGCATTTTACAGGGCACAGAGGCGACAAGGGGCACAGTGGCATCAATGGGCACAGTAGTGACAATGGGCACAGTGGCAACAATTAAAGGGCACAGTGACATGCACAGTGGCAACAATGGGCACAGTAGTGACAATGGGCACAGTGGCATCAATGGGCACTGTGGCATCAATGGGCACAGTAGTGACAATGGGCACAGTGGCGACAATTAAAGGGCACAGTGGTGACAATTGGCACAGTGGCGACAATTGAGGGGCATAGTGGTGACAATTGGCACAGTGGCGACAATTGAGGGGCACAGTGGATGCGTTTGATGGCATGGCACAGTGGTGACAATTGATGGCACAGTGACTGCGTTTGATGGCATGGCACAGTGACTGCATTTGGCATGGCACATCGACTGCGTTTGATGGCATGGCACAGTGACTGCGTTTAATGGCATGGCACAGTGAATGCGTTTGATGGCATGGCACAGCGGCTGCGTTTGATGGCATGGCACAGCGGCTGCGTTTGATGGCATGGCACAGTGACTGCGTTTGATGGCATAGCACAGTGGTGCGAATTGATGGCATAGTGACTGCATTTGATGGCATGGCACAGTGGTGATAATTGATGGCACAGTGGCTGCGTTTGATGGCATGGCACAGTGACTGCATTTGATGGCATGGCACAGTGGTGCGAATTGATGGCATAGTGACTGCATTTGATGGCATGGCACAGTGGTGATAATTGATGGCACAGTGGCTGCGTTTGATGGCATGGCACAGTGATGACAATTGATGGCACAGTGGCTGCGTTTGATGGCATGGCACAATGGTGATAATTGATGCCACAGTGGCTGCGTTTGATGGCATGGCACAATGGTGATAATTGATGGCACAGTGACTGCATTTGATGGCGTGGCACAGTGGTGACAATTGATGGCACAGTGGCTGCATTGGATGGGCACAGTGAGGCTGCTTTTTTTTTCCTTTTTTTTACATTTGTGCCCCCCCAAAAAATGTGAGCACCAGCCGCCACTGCGATGCACCCGTCACAGTTTTTTGTGTTTCACTCTCTATGTGTGTGCACATTTTTTCCTGCACCGGGTGAAGTTTTTGGGCTGTGTTATGCACGCCACAGGCTTTTCAATAGAAACATACCCACGCCTCTTCTGGTATTTTAATTCCAGTAATTTCCTCTGTTACTAATATCACTTTGTTCCAGTATGTTTTTAATTTTTGGGCAAGTCCACCATAAGTATGACATAGTTCCCGGTTCCGAACAGCTCCTCCAACAGAATTTAGAGGTTTCCCTTTGATAGTGGTGTGCTATGCCCGGGGTTCTATACCAGCGTGCCAGGCATTTGTAATTCATTTCTATCAAACCACAATTGGTTGATGTGATTTGCGTCAACTTTAGTATTTTCCCAACATCTATCTCAGTTTCACCTGTTTCCAACCAGGGATGGACTGGCCATTGGGACTACAGGGAGTTTCCCGGTGGGCCGATGGCTCCCTCCGGGGCGACAGAGGAGCATGGGGGAGGGGACAGACAGCTGACTCAACAGCTATGGCCTGGGAGTTTCTCACTTCTGCCTAATCTTGTCCCATAAGGGGGGGCACCGAACTGATTCTTTGCCCCGGGTGAAATCATTTCTAGCTTCCCCACTGGTACTGCCTATAAGAGTACAAGTACCAGCCGTTCTACTCTAATAAAGTAGAATGGCTAGTGAAGGGGGAGAGGAAGTGGTGGCCCCGAAATTTTTAGCCCAATCACATCCCTCCCTTTACGTTTGGCGCTGAGCACAAGCGCTCTAGTGGGAGCAGATTACCCTCCGGTTTGTAGTCTCTGTCCATCTCCTGTATCATGTCTGCAGTCTCCGACCATCTTCTGTATCATGTCTGCAGTCTCTGACCATCTCCTGTATCATGT
This sequence comes from Rana temporaria, assembly GCF_905171775.1. Classification (NCBI taxonomy): domain Eukaryota; kingdom Metazoa; phylum Chordata; class Amphibia; order Anura; family Ranidae; genus Rana; species Rana temporaria. Next base: position 4,397,650 of record NC_053501.1, on the reverse strand, counting down.
CTGCAGTCTCTGACCATCTCCTGTATCATGTCTGCAGTCTCTGACCATCTCCTGTACTATGTCTGCAGTCTCTGACCATCTCCTGTATCATGTCTGCAGTCTCTGTCCATCTCCTGTATCATGTCTGCAGCCTCTGACCATCTCCTGTACTATGTCTTCAGTCTCTGCCCATCTTATATAGTATGTCTGCAGTCTCTGCCCATCTCCTGTATAATGTCTGCAGTCTCTGACCATCTCCTGTACTATGTCTGCAGTCTCTGACCATCTCCTGTACTATGTCTGCAGTCTCTGACCATCTCCTGTACTATGTCTGCAGTCTCTGACCATCTCCTGTACTATGTCTGCAGTCTCTGACCATCTCCTGTAGTATGTCCACAGTCTCTGACCATCTCCTGTAGTATGTTCGCAGTCTCTGCCCATCTCGTGGAGTAAGTCTATTCTCTCTCTATATATTACTGCATATCACTTAAGCTATTAGTTGACCATTATGTCCAGAGGCCAAAGGTCACCAGACACTCACCCCCATGCATTAATTATAAGATCATATGGACAGTGAGGTCCATTATTTGCTCATTTAACACTAAGAGCAAAGCCTGTGTCTTCCTCTCATCTCCGTGGGGAAATCCTATGTGACAGAATTGCCCATCCATCCCCCGAAGGTGGGCCATATGTAAAAGTTATTGCATCCTGATGGCCATTTGACAGGTTGGAGCCTTTGGTGGGATTCTCTTCTACCCAACACAAGGGGAAAGTACCACCAGTGCAGGGGGGAGGAGATGGGAGTGGATGGGGGCACCACCAGTGCAGAGGGGAGGGGATGGGGGCACCACCAGTGCAGGGGGGGAGGGGAGGGGATGGGGGCACCACCAGTGCAGAGGCAGAGGGGAGGGGATGGGGGCACCACCAGTGCAGAGGCAGAGGGGAGGGGATGGGGGCACCACCAGTGCAGAGGCAGAGGGGAGGGGATGGTGGCACCACCAGTGCAGGGGGGGATGGGGGCACCGCCGGTGCAGAGGCAGAGGAAGAGGGGAGAGGATGGGGGCACCACCAGTGAAGAGGCAGAGGGAGAGGGGAGGGGGATGGAGGCACCACCCGTGCAGAGGGAGAGTGGAGGGGATGGGGGCACCACCAGTGCAGGGGGGAGGGGAAGGGATGGAGGCACCACCAGTGCAGAGGGAGAGGGGAGGGGATGGGGGCACCACCAGTGGAGAGGGGAGGGGATGCGGGCACCACCAGTGCAGAGGGAGATCGGAGGGGATGGGGGCACCACCAGTGCAGAGGGAGAGGGGAAGAGATGGGGGCACCACCAGTGCAGAGGGAGAGGGGAGGGGATGGTGGCACCACCAGTGCAGAGGGAGAGGGGAAGAGATGGGGGCACCACCAGTGCAGAGGGAGAGGGGAAGAGATGGAGGCACCACCAGTGCAGAGGGAGAGGGGAAGAGATGGGGGCACCACCAGTGCAGAGGGGAGGGGATGGGGGCACCACCAGTGCAGAGGCAGAGGGGAGGGGATGGGGGCACCACCAGTGCAGAGGGGAAGAGATGGGGGCACCACTAGTGCAGAGGGAGTGGGAAGGGGATGGGGGCACCACCAGTGCAGAGGGAGAGGGGAAGAGATGGGGGCACCACCAGTGCAGAGGGAGAGGGGAAGAGATGGGGGCACCACCAGTGCAGAGGAAGAGGGGAAGAGATGGGGGCACCACCAGTGCAGAGGCAGAGGGGAGGGGATGGGGGCACCACCAGTGCAGAGGCAGAGGGGAAGAGATGGGGGCACCACCAGTGCAGAGGGAGAGGGGAGGGGATGGGGGCACCACCAGTGCAGAGGCAGAGGGGAAGAGATGGGGGCACCACCAGTGCAGAGGGAGAGGGGAGGGGATGGGGGCACCACCAGTGCAGAGGCAGAGGGGAGGGGATGGGGCACCACCAGTGCAGAGGGAGAGGGGAGGGGATGGGGGCACCACCAGTGCAGAGGCAGAGGGGAGGGGATGGGGGCACCACCAGTGCAGAGGCAGAGGGGAGGGGATGGGGGCACCACCAGTGCAGAGCTTGCTCAGGAATGGCAGCAGACAGGTGTGAGGACATCGGCACACACAGTGAGGAGACGACTTTTGGAGGACGGTTTGGTGTCAAGAAGGTCAGCAAAGAAGCCACTTCTCTCCAGGAAAACATCAGACAGACTGATATTCTACAAAACATACAGGGATTGGACTGCTGAGGACTGGGGGGGGGAAAGTCATTTTCTCTGATGAATCCGCTTTCCGATTGTTTGGGGCATCCGGAAAAAACCTTCTCCGGAGAAGAAAAGTGAGCGCCACCATCAGTCCTGTGTCATGCCACCAGTAGAGCACCCTGAGACCATTCATGTGCTTCTCCCAACCATCCAAGAACAGTTTGGTGACAATGTCTTCTCCAGCATGACGGAACTCCTCGCCATAAGGAAAAAGTGATGACCAAGTGGCTTGGGGAACAAAACATCAACATTTTGGGTCCAAAAAAAACTCCCCAGACCTTAATCCCACTTGTGGTCAATCCTCAAGTGGTGGGTGAACAAAACAAACCCCACAAATTCTGACAAACTCCAAGCATTGATTGTGGAAGAAGGAGGGGGGGGAATATCCTGGCGTCAGTAGGAGTAAACCGTTCCCCTTGAATAATATTAGTGGGAGGAATAGTGTCCCATCATTGTATCAGTGGGAGGAATAGTGCCCCATCATTGCTATCAGTGGGAAGAATAGTGTCCTATCATTGGTATCAGTGGGAGGAATAGTGTCCCATCAATGGTATCAGTGGGAGGAATAGTGTCCCATCATTGGTGTCAGTGGGGGGAATAGTGTCCCATCATTGGTGTCAGTGGGAGGAATAGTGTCCCATCATTGGTGTCAGTGGGAGGAATAGTGCCCCATCATTGGTGTCAGTGGGAGGAATAGTGTCCCATCATTGGTGTCAGTGGGGGGAATAGTGTCCCATCATTGGTGTCAGTGGGAGGAATAGTGCCCCATCATTGGTGTCAGTGGGAGGAATAGTGTCCCGTCATTGGTGTCAGTGGGAGGAATAGTGCCCCATCATTGCTATCAATGGGAGGAATAGTGTCCCATCATTGGTATCAGTGGGAGGAATAGTGTCCCATCATTGGTATCAGTGGTAGTATTTGTACTCCATTGTTAGTGTCAATGGGATAAATAGTGCTCCATCATTGGTGTCAGTGGTAGTATTAATGCCTCATTGTTGGTATCAATTGGAGGAATAGTGTCCCATCATTGGTGTCAGTGGTAGTAATACTGCTCTACTATTGGTGTCAGTGATAGTGCCACATTGTTGGTGTCAGTGGGAGGAATAGTGCCCTATCATTAGTTGCAGACAGTGGGGGGGGAGTAATGCCCCAAGGGCCAGATAGCAGCAAGTAAAGGGCCACATCCGGCCCCCGGGCCGCAGTTTGGAGACCACTGGTATAGTGGATACAATGTATATATAGTATATTGTATACATAGTATATTGGATACATTGTATATATAGTATATTGTATATAAAGTATAATGGATACAATGTATATACAATGTGTATATATAGTATATTGTATACAATGTGTATATAGTATATTTTATACAATGTATATACAATGTATTGGACACAATCAGACGTCGGTGGGTCTCCTGCAGACCCCGTGCCCAAGCAGCACTGTGGGGATGGGGCGGAGCCGCAGCGCTCTCGGAGGAGGCGTGTCCCTCGCCGCACCCCGTAGACTCCCCTCCCTCCCTCCTGCTATTCCCTATGGAGGACGTGCAGTACGGCCGTCGGCCGGAAGGGGGCTCCTCCAGGATCGCGGTGACGTCAGCCGGGACATTCCTTTCCGGTGGGCGGGGCCGCGTCTCCCGGTCGGCAGTGGCGGCCATGTTGGGCAGCGGGAGGTGGAGGCGGTGAGCCCCGGTGTTTCTTCTCGGTGGAGGACTGAGCAGGCGGGAGGCAGCATGTCGGCCAAGGTGCGGCTGAAGCGGCTGGAGCAGCTGTTGCTGGACGGGCCGCAGAGGAACGAGGCGGCGCTGAGTGTGGAGACTCTGCTGGACGTTCTCCTGTCTCTGGTCACCGAGTGCAGCAACCCGGCACTGCGCCGGGACAAGTACGTCACCGAGTTCCTGGACTGGGGTGAGTGCCGTACCGAGAGGTGTCAGGGGTGGCACTGGGCATCCTACACAGTGCCAACTACTCTACTGGGGGGTACCGCACAGGGAGGTGTCAGGGGCGGCATGGGGCATTAGAGAAATCACTGAGGGGGGCATCGGAGAAATCACTGAGGGGGGCATCAGAGAAATCACTGTGGGCATCATACTGGGGGGCATCAGAGAAATCACTGAGGGGGCATCGGAGAAATCACTGTGGGCATCATACTGGGTACTGTACTGGGGGGCATCAGAGAAATCACTGAGGGGGGGCATCAGAGAAATCACTGAGGGGGGGCATCAGAGAAATCACTGAGGGGGGGCATCAGAGAAATCACTGAGGGGGGGCATCAGAGAAATCACTGAGGGGGGCATCAGAGAAATCACTGAGGGGGGGCATCAGAGAAATCACTGAGGGGGGGCATCAGAGAAATCACTGAGGGGGGGCATCAGAGAAATCACTGAGGGGGGGCATCAGAGAAATCACTGAGGGGGGGCATCAGAGAAATCACTGAGGGGGGGCATCAGAGAAATCACTGAGGGGGGGCATCAGAGAAATCACTGAGGGGGCATCAGAGAAATCACTGTGGGCATCATACTGGGTACTGTACTGGGGGGCATCAGAGAAATCACCAGGGGGCATCATATATAGAAAAAGCACTGGGTATTATACTGGGGGGCATCAGAGAAATCACTGAGGGGGGGGCATCAGACAAATCACTGTGGGCATCATACTGGTTACTGTACTGGGGGGCATCAGAGAAATCACTGAGGGGGGCATCGGAGAAATCACTGAGGGGGGGCATCATACTGGGTACTGTACGGGGGGGCATCAGAGAAATCACTGAGGGGGGGCATCGGAGAAATCACTGAGGGGGGGGCATCAGAGAAATCACTGAGGGGGGGGGCATCGGAGAAATCACTGAGGGGGGGCATCATACTGGGTACTGTACTGGGGGGCATCAGAGAAATCACTGTGGGCATCATACTGGGTACTGTACTGGGGGGCATCAGAGAAGTCACTGGGGGGGGCATCAGAGAAGTCACTGGGGGGGGCATCAGAGAAGTCACTGGGGGGGGCATCAGAGAAGTCACTGGGGGGGGCATCAGAGAAGTCACTGGGGGGGGGCATCAGAGAAGTCACTGGGGGGGGCATCAGAGAAGTCACTGGGGGGGGCATCAGAGAAGTCACTGGGGGGGGCATCAGAGAAGTCACTGAGGGCATCATACTGGGTACTGTACTGGGGGGCATCAGAGAAATCACCAGGGGGCATCATATATAGAAAAAGCACTGGGTATTATACTGGGGGCATCATATATAGAAAGCACTGGGTATTATACTGGGGGGCATCAGAGAAATCACTGAGGGGGGCATCAGAGAAATCACTAGGGGGCATCATAATGGGTACTATACTGGGGGCATCAGAGAAATCACTGGGGGGCACCATACATAGAAAGCACTGGGTATTATTGGGGGGGGGGGGGAGGGATTCCAGGTACAGACAAGGTGCTGGACATGGCACTGGGCATTGTAGGGAAGGGGCGCCTGGCACCATACATATCAGGCCCCATGGAGAACATACTGGGAGGGCATGGGGGGCATCATATAGAGAGAGCGCTGGGTGCCCTACTGGGCAGGAATGGGGGGCAGCATATAGAGATGGCACTGGGTGCCATACTGGGAGGGCATGGGGGGTATCATATAGAGATGGCACTGGGTGCCATACTGGGAGGGCATGGGGGGTATCATATAGAGATGGTACTGGGAGGGCATGGGGGGTATCATATAGAGATGGCACTGGGTGCCATACTGGGCAGGCATGGAAGGCATCATATAGAGATGGCACTGGAGGGCTTGAGGGAAATATATAGATGGCACTGGGTGGGCATGGGGGCATCATTTAGAGATAGAACTGGAGGGCATGTGGGCCTCATATCAAGATGGCACTGGCTGTCATACTGGGTGTACATCATATAGAGAAAGCACTAGGTACCATACTGAAAAGGCTTGGGGGGGGGGGCACCATAGAAAGCACTGGGTACCACACCTGGGGGGGTGGTCACAGTATAGACAAGGTGCTGGGGATGGCAATGGGCATAGTGAGAGGGCGCCTGGTACCATACATATCGGGCAAGGTGGAGAACGTACAGAGAGGGTGCCAACTACCATAACACGGAGGCATCTTATCCGTAAGGTGCTATAGAGATATCTGGGTGCAGTGGGCAACATACAGGGATGGCACTTGCTACCATCCAGTTGTGAGATAACTACTATACAGGGAGGACGCTGTATAGAGAGGATGCCAGGCTCTACCCAGGCAGAGAAATGTTATTAAATGGAGAATGTGCCAAGTACTATACAGGTGAAGCACCGTGGGCACCATACAGGTAGGGCAAAGTATTAAGCTGGGGTGCAAAGGAAGGAGGGCACTGTGTATCTCATAGAGAATATCCCAGCAGGGGTGGTGCAGTTTTGGGAGGGTACAATGGGCATCATATAGTGGGAGACATAGTATAGAGGATATACCGGCTACCATGTAAAGAGGGCATTGTGGGCATGATATATAGAAGTTGCCAGGTACATCCTGACAGGGCACAGTTGACATTCTGTAGTGAAGTTTCCAGATACCATTTAGAGAGGGTACAGTAGCTATCCTATAGATGTGCCCGGTATCATACTGAGGGCAAAATGGGCATCCTACAGAGAGGGCATTATATGCAGATGGGCACATTACCCTCCATACAGACACAGCACAGGAGGGCATTATATATATACAGAGGGGATGGTTGGACATTTATACAAGGGGTGTGCAGTGGGCATAGAAGGAAATGATTGGGGGGTATCATTATATGAAGGGCACAGCGGGCGTCGTACAATGAGGTAATAATGAGGACCCTCCCAGAGGAGATGACAAATGTGGCACAGGAAGGAGGAAATGATGCCGGGGTTGCACACATGTAGGACTTCTGAGGACACAATGGGCATCCTATAGACGGGTCACAGGGGGCACGGAGCACACATGTCACATGGGGGGGGAGGGTCTCCTATAGGAAAAAAAGGGTGGACATATAAGGTAGTTTTGGGGGGCATCACACAGGAAATAGGGTATAGGGCACCAGAGGTTCTGGGCGCCATTTGGAAAAGTTGCACAGGGACATTACACCATGCAACTGAGGGACTTGTTGAGGGTGTCGGGCTTGGCACCGCAGGGGGGTAAGGCGTTGTGTGGGTTTGGACGAGGAGGAGAGATGTATGGCTTGGCACCGCGGGCCAATCTGTGGCATTCTGATTACAGCTGGAGAAATAACAATATTGATGATCTGTATTGGACTTGGTTGGGTGTAACTTGTGGTATCGAGTCCCTGGTGTTGCCGATTTGAAGCGTGGTAATGGTGGCACTGGTGGCACGGGTAATGTTGTGTGGTATGAAGGTGACGTGTCCTGGAAATAAAGGACAGACGGATTATCTCCTCAAAAGCCCATCCATGTGTGCGGCTCATTCTCTAAGATATTCCGATCAGACTCCGATCCATGTGGAATTTCAGCCCCCCCCTTGGACCCTCTGTGCCCCCCCCCCCCTTGGACCCTCTGTGCGCGCCCCTTCCCTTGGACCCTCTGTGCGCGCCCCTTCCCTTGGACCCTCTGTGCGCGCCCCTTCCCTTGGACCCTCTGTGCGCGCCCCTTCCCTTGGACCCTCTGTGCGCGCCCCTTCCCTTGGACCCTCTGTGCGCGCCCCTTCCCTTGGACCCTCTGTGCGCGCCCCCTGGACCCTCTGTGGCCTGGACCCTCTGTGCGCGCCCCCCCCCCCCCTTGGACCCTCCGTGCCCCCCCCTGGACCCTCGTATTTGGTTCCTCTGTGCCCCCCCCCCAGACACTCTGTGCTCCCCCCCTGGCCCCTTGTATTTGGACCCTCTGTAGCTGTCTGGACCCCTCCGATCTTCTTCTGGTGTGACCTGTGGGCTCCGTCTCTCCGGTACATCCAGAGTTTATATGAAGAGCTCTGCAGCCCGTTTTCGGTGTCTGGGATGTTTTGCCCCATTGCAGACAGACAAGTGATTTAATCCTTAAAGTGTAAATCCACCTCTGTCCAACTTTCTATCCAGAGATGTCCCAATCCTTGCCAGTCCTATCCGTGACCTGGGGGGGGTCACCTGAGGCCGTGTTTTCCATATCCGAACGTTCCTCTGTAACCTCTCTGCTAACTGTCAGTGTAAAGGGGATCTCCGGTCAGAATAAAGAATGCCCGTACGTTGGCACAGATCAGGTTGTATGTTTGATTCGCAGTGATCTGTGCGATGGTTGGCGCAAACCCCGGCACATTAAAGTGGAACTGAAGACTTGGAACAGGCAGGATAGAGACGGGCAATGTCGCACCTACCTCTTCTGTGGCATGTGAATGGAGCTGGGCATGCATTACCGGCACAGTCTCTGCGTGCCAGGATGAATGGTTACATCACAGTCATTACGTCAGCCTGTCCAATGACTGGCACCCGAGGGGGGGGGGGCAGATGCCCATGAGGGACCCGGACCGATGCAGAGGACGACAGTTTTTAGTGCCCTTATAGTTCCACTTGTAACTGCTTGCCGACCAGCGCACGACGATATACGTTGGCAGAATGGCACGGGCGGGCAGATGGACATGTATAAACGTCCCATTTAAGAAGCGGCATTGGGGACGCACGCCGGCAGCGAGCTCCGTGAGACCGACCGCGGGTCCCGCAGACTCGATACCCGCGATCGTCTCACGGAGAGGAAGAAGGGGGGAAATGCTGATGTAAACGAGCATTTCTTCCTAGTGACAGGACACTGATCACAACTCCCTGTAATCGTAAGCGGTGATCAGTGTCGTGTCACACATAGCCCACCCCCCCCCCCCCCCCCTACAGGTAGAAGCACTCGGAAGCAACGGAGAGGAGGATAGAACTCCTTATACAGATCCTGTGTCTCTCTGTGCAGCCACATCACCCCCCCTTGTTTGTGCCTCCCCTGGTCTCAGCATTCATCAGACTCCAGCCTTCCTCTGGTCCTCCTCCAGACCCTGCAATTTCTGCTCCCCAGCTTCTTACAGCAGCAGCACAAGGTAGGAGAGGTGCACTGTGATGGTAAGGGATGGTCTGGGGGGGGACCCCTTGACTTCTGATGGTCTGGGGGGGGGGGACCCTTGACTTCTGATGGTCTGGGGGGGGGACCCCTTGACTTCTGATGGTCTGGGGGGGGGACCCCTTGACTTCTGATGGTCTGGGGGGGGGGGGGACCCCTTGACTTCTGATGGTCTGGGGGGGGGGGGGGCCCCTTGACTTCTGATGGTCTGGGGGGGGGGGGGACCCTTGACTTCTGATGGTCTGGGGGGGGGGGGGGCCCCTTGACTTCTGATGGTCTGGGGGGGGGACCCTTGACGTCTGGGGGGGGTGACCCTTGACATCTAGTCTTACAGATGCATCTGGCCCTTTGAGGGCGACCATAATGCTGACTCGCCCCCCCGCCATGAGACTGAGTGTGACACCCCCGCCCTATATGGTAGCTTTGCTTCTTTCTATCATTTTGCTGGAATCCGATGTTCCTCAGTCCAGCCCACATCTGGTTCTATGTAAGTGCCGGGCGTCTGGAATCTCTTCCTGTAAATGTTTACTATACCTATAGAGCTCCTTCCCTGGAATCCGACTGCCAGGACATCTCCCCGTCTACATTCTTCATGTGCAGGAAAATCTGCGTGATTACATGGGGGGGGGGGGGGGGGATTCTTCAAGAGGTTATAACAAGCAGCTGGTCACGCATTAAGCCCCCCGTTCACATTGGTGCGATGTCAAATCGCAGCCTATCGCCATCAACGGCACTGTCCCAATCGGTGCGGCACTGGCTTCCAAAAGTAGTTCCTGTACTGCTTTTGGCAATTTGGGGGGGCGATTTCAATAGACATCTGTGAATGAACCCGCGCAGATGTCTTTCAAATCGCCCCGTTTAGGCTCTGTTCTACTGTGACCTGAAAGTTGCAACTTCCTGGCGACTTGTGTACTACTTTGATGTGCCTTTGAAGCGAGGGAGGGGTTACCCCGCAGGGAGTGCCTGGCTAATCTTCCTGTAAAGTCGTATCAAAATCGCATTCAAAAGAAGAGAATCTGACAGTGTGGATTTGATTTAAATCATAATTTTTAAAGAGCAACTGTCACCTCTGCCCCGCTGTTGGCTCCCCCCGTCTGCCCCCCGCTGTTGGCTCCCCCCCGTCTGCCCCCGCTGTTGGCTCCCCCCCGTCTGCCCCCGCTGTTGGCTCCCCCCGTCTGCCCCCGCTGTTGGCTCCCCCCCGTCTGCGCCCCGCTGTTGGCTCCCCCCGTCTGCCCCCCGCTGTTGGCTCCCCCCCGTCTGCCCCCGCTGTTGGCTCCCCCCCGTCTGCCCCCGCTGTTGGCTCCCCCCGTCTGCCCCCGCTGTTGGCTCCCCCCGTCTGCCCCCGCTGTTGGCTCCCCCCGTCTTCCCCCGCTGTTGGCTCCCCCCGTCTGCCCCCGCTGTTGGCTCCCCCCGTCTGCCCCCTGCTGTTGGCTCCCTCGTCTGCCCCCCGCTGTTGGCTCCCTCGTCTGCCCCCCGCTGTTGGCTCCCCCCGTCTGCGCCCGCTGTTGGCCCCCCCCGTCTGCGCCCGCTGTTGGCTCCCCCCGTCTGCGCCCGCTGTTGGCTCCCCCCGTCTGCGCCCCGCTGTTGGCTCCCCCCGTCTGCGCCCCGCTGTTGGCTCCCCCCGTCTGCGCCCCGCTGTTGGCTCCCCCCGTCTGCGCCCGCTGTTGGCTCCCCCCGTCTGCGCCCCGCTGTTGGCTCCCCCCGTCTGCCCCCCGCTGTTGGCTCCCCCCGTCTGCGCCCCGCTGTTGGCTCCCCCCGTCTGCGCCCCGCTGTTGGCTCCCCCCGTCTGCGCCCCGCTGTTGGCTCCCCCCGTCTGTGCCCCGCTGTTTGCTCCCCCCGTCTGCGCCCCGCAGTTGGCTCCCCCCGTCTGCGCCTCCCGCTGTTGGCTCCCCCCGTCTGCGCCCCGCTGTTGGTTCCCCCCGTCTGCGCCCCGCTGTTGGCTCCCCCCGTCTGCGCCCCGCTGTTGGCTCCCCCCGTCTGCACCCCGCTGTTGGCTCCCTCGTCTGCCCCCCGCTGTTGGCTCCCTCGTCTGCCCCCCGCTGTTGGCTCCCCCCGTCTGCCCCCTTCACTTTAATGGGATGGTGATGCGGCAGTGACACAACAAGGTGAGGGACGTGGCGGCAGCAGGCGAGTGGATTCCCACTAACAGGCGCTGCCATGATGGATCTGAAATGACAGGTGCTCTTTAAATGTAAGGACTTATTTTTACTGGTAGTTAGAATCTTTTAATATTTTTTAATAAAATTAAGGTTTCCTATTTAGAATAATAAGCTGTCAGGTTAGTAAAACAGCGAGATCAGAACTGATATCACTTTATATTGTGAAAGATAATGTTACGCCGAGTAAATTGATACCCAACATGTCACGCTTCAAAATTGCGTTCGCTCGTGGAATGCCCAAAAAAATTCTACAGGTTGCATGTTTTGAGTTACAGAGGAGGTCTAGAGCTAGAATTATTGCTCTCGCTCGAACGATCGCGGCGATATCTCACATGTGTGGTTTGAATACCGTTTACATATGCGGGCGCTACTCACGTATGCGTTCGCTTCTGCGTGCGAGCTCGTCGGGACAGGGTGCGTTTTCTGGCTCCTAACTTTTTTAGCTGGCTCCTAGATTCCAAGCAAATTTGTCAAACCCTGGGTTAATAATCTTTAACCACTTGTCCACGGGTGGACGTCATATGACGTCCTCGGCTTTGCGCGGTGATATCTGAATGATGGGGCAGCTACAGGCATTATTCAGATATCGCCTTCTTTGGCGGCCGATTCTGCGCACGATAAGAACGATCAAAGCGGCGGAAGGAACGCTTTGATCGTTCTTCTAGGCAGCGGGAGGGGACGTCCCTCCCGCCGCCATCCGGTGCTTCTCCGGGCTCTCCCGTGCCATCGGGGGCCCAGAGAGCCAATCGGTCGGTGCTGCCTGGAAAGCATAGAGATGACTGGTGACCAGTCATCTCTATGACCGTCGGAGGCCCGTGCGCGATGTTATTACATCACGCCCGGTACCCGGAAGTAAACAAAGCCGCAATTGCGGCTGTCGGCATGTGATCGGTGATTTTTTTTCCACCCATTTCATGCTTATAAGCCTGGAGGAGAGATGTGGGGGGAGGGGAAGGTCTTATTGACCCCACATCTCTCCATAAAGAGGACCTGTCACACTGATTCCTATTACAAGGGATGTTTACATTCCTTGTAATAGGAATAAAAGTGATCAAAAAAAAGAAATGTAAAAAAAAGTGTAACCTCTAAAAAAATGTTAAAGCGTCACCTATGGAGATTTTTAAGTACCGCTGACGTCCGCGTTGGCTGTGGGGCGCGCTGACGTCCACGTTGGCTGTGGGGCGCGTGCTGGCGTTGGCTGTTGGGGCGCGCTGACGGCGGCGTTGGCTGTTGGGGCGCGCTGACGGCGGCGTTGGCTGTTGGGGCGCGCTGACGGCCGCGTTGGCTGTTGGGGCGCGCTGACGGCCGCGTTGGCTGACGGCCGCGTTGGCTGTGGGGGCGCGCTGACGGCCGCGTTGGCTTAGCACACATTGCAGTGATGGTGAACTCGGGTAACACACACCGTGCCACAACCGATCGATCGTTCACCATACTTCCTCTTCCTGCCCATCCCAGTCCTGGAAGGTGTCCCATAAACGTTGGAATTTGTGTTCCTCTCCGCGGCCTGCTGGCGCTACACATGGACTGCAGCCGGCACATGGCAGGAACTGAATGCAATAAATGTCACTTGTGATGGTGAAAAGGGGAATTCCTTGTATGTGGATGTTCAGTATAATGACCCCTGTCTGCGGCGCACCTGGTCTAGCTAATCCCCGACCACTCTATACACTCTATACAACGCACACAAAAAGTTTTGCCTTTTTAGTTTTACTTTAAGTTCATGCAGAGAGTCAATCTTTACAGTGTTGTTCCTTCTTTTTCGAGACTTCTGTAATTCCCCCGGCAGTCTGGCACGCCACTTCTGGGCCACATCCTGACTGGTGCCCCCCGTTCTTCCACAATCAGTGCTTGGAGTTTGTCAGAATTTGTGTGTTTTCTTTTTTTGCTCACCTGCCTCTCAAGGATTGTCCTCAAGTTCTCAATGGGATTAAGTTCCGGGGCGTTTTCTGGCCATGGACACAAAATTTTGATATGTTCCCCAAACCACTTGGTCATCACGTTGGCCTCATGGTAAGGAGCTCCATCATGCTGGAGAAGACATTGTTCCTCACCAAACTGTTCTTGGATGGTTGGGAGAATTGCTCCCGGAGGATGTTTTTGGACCATTCTTTATTCATAGTGGGGTTCTTGGATAAAATTTGTGAGTGAGAAGTCGGCGCCTTCTCACTTTAATGTAAGATGTCAGTGGCGAGACTGGGCACAGATGTTACATTGTGACATCAAAAAAATAAATAAAAATATTCGGGTTTACATCCACTTTTTAGTGAACTAGCGCAATTTTAAAGTAGCATCAATGTGAACCAAAAAGAAAACTATCTTTTAGATAGATTATTATTTTTTACTTTTTTTACTCCGAACACATTTTATTAAAATAAATTTGATAAAAAAAAGAAATCAGATTTTAAAGGGGTGGTTCCCCCTTAAAACAAATTTCTAACAATACATTTGGAAGACTGCTTACACTGCGGGTAGACTGGCTTTTTTTTTTTTTTTCCGTACATACCTCGATATCGCCGTTTCATCCCTCGACTTCCGGGTATGAGTCTTGTGGCGGTGGGCGTTCCTAGTTGATTGACGTTCCTCCGACCGACGCATACTTGTCCGTAAGTCGTGACGCGCAGTATGCGCCGGTCGGAGGAACGTCAATCAACTAGGTCCAGAAAGACTCATACCCGGAAGCCGAGGGATGAAACGGCGATATGCGATATGATCGAGGTATGTACGAAAAAAAAAAAAAAAAGGCCAGCCTACCCGCAGTGTAAGCAGTCTTCCGAATATATTGTTAGAAATTTGTTTTAGGGGGAACCACCCGTTTAATTTTCGAAAAAATCAGATTTAATTTAAAAATGATCAGATCTTAACCGCTTGCCGGCCAGCCACTGCAGTTATACGGCGGCAGGTCGGCTCAGCTGCGCGAGATCACGTAACGTCATCTCGTGATTCAACCAATAGGGGCTCGCCCCTGGTCCCGACACGCTTGCCCGGCGGGCGCGATCACCGCCGGGCACCCGCGATCGCTCGTTGCAGAGCTGTGAACACACAGCTCCCGGTCCTGTCGGGGGGAGACTGTTCGTCTGTTCGTACAATGTATGAACAGCGATCTGTCGTTTCCACAAGTCAGTCCCACCCCCCCTACAGTTAGAACCCACACAGGGAACATAATTAACCCCTTCCTCACCCCCTAGTGTTAACCTATTCCCTGCCAGTGGCATTTTTATAGTAATCAATGCATTTTTATAGCACCGATCGCTATAAAAATGCCAATGGTCCCAAAAATGTGTCCGAAGTGTCCGCCATAATGTCGCAGTACCGATAAAAAATCGCTGATCGCCGCCATTACTAGTAAAAAAAAATATTAATAAAAATGCCATAAAACTATCCCCTATTTTGTAGACGCTATAACTTTTGGGCAAACCAATCAATAAACGCTTATTGCAATTTTTTTTTTTACGAAAAATATGTAGAAGAATACGTATCGGCCTAAACTGAGGGGAAAAAAAATAGTTTTTTTTATATATTTTTGGGGATATTATAGCAAAAAGTAAAAAATATTGATTTTTTTTTTTAAATTGTGGCTTTATTTTTGTTTATAGCGCAAAAAATAAAAACGGCAGAGGTGATCAAATACCACCAAAAGAAAGCTCTATTTGCGGGGGGAAAAAAGACGCCAATTTTGTTTGGGAGCCACGTCGCACGACCGCACAATCGTCAGTTAAAGCGACGCAGTGCCGAATTGCAAAAAAGAGGGCAAGGTCCTTAACCTACATAATGGTCCGGGTCTTAAGTGGTTAAACAAATCCAAGCTGATGGAAGAACCGTTAGAGTTCTGGACAGAACACGTAGTAACATTTCTCCAAGTCCTGCGCCCAAAGTACGGTCTGTAGGCAGGAAATTTTTTATTTCCTGTTTATAGAGAAGGGAATAACACGACACTTTGGGGAGCTGGCGGGGGGGGAGGAAGGTGTCCGCTTTGCCTCCAAGGTCGCGTCGTGTGCTCAGCGGCCGTCTTGTGATGTTTTTGTTTTCTGATGTAATTAGTGAGCTCCTGGAATTAAAGGGGCTGCTCCGCGTCCAATGACGGCCCAGCTACGCAGCTGAAGGAGATGCAGGAATTCTTCTCTCTGCCAAGATGTGTAAAGGAAAGTCCGCCCCACGCAGCGCCTTCAAATTCCTGCCAACGCCGACAAAATTTGAGTCGTTTGTCGCTCCGGTGTCAGCATCACCCGACTTAACCGCTTAACCCCCGGACCATATTGCTGGTCAAAGACCAGAGCACTTTTTGCGATTCGGGCACTGCGTCGCTTTAACCGACAATTGCGCGGTCGTGCGATGTGGCTCCCAAACAAAATTGGCGTCCTTTTTTCCCCCACAAACAGAGCTTTCTTTTGGTGGTATTTGATCACCTCTGCTGTTTTTATTTTTTGCCCAATAAACAAAAATATATATAAAAAAAAAAAATTTCCCTCAGATTAGGCCGATACGTATTCTTCTACCTATTTTTCATAAAAAAAAAAAAAAAATCGCAATAAGCGTTTATTGATTGGTTTGCGCAAAATTTATAGCGTTTACAAAATAGGGGATAGTTTTATTGCATTTTTATTAAAAAAAAATGTATACTACTAATGGCGGCGATCAGCGATTTATTTTTTTTCGTGACTGCGAACACATTTTTGGGACCATTGTCATTTTTCACAGCAAAAAATGCTATAAAAATGCACTGATTACTATGAAAATGACAATTGCAGTTTGGGAGTTACCCACAAGGGAGCTCTGAAGGGGTTGTGTGTGACCTCATCTGTGTTTATAACTGTAGGGGAGCGGGGCTGGACGTGTGACGTCATCGATCGTCTTTCCCTATATCAGGGAGAACACGATCAATGACAGCGCCGCAGAGAAGAACAGGGAAGGTGTGTTTACACACAGCTCTCCCTGTTCTTCAGCTCCGTGGACCGATCGTGGGACACCGGGGGCGATCTGGTCGCATGCTCTCGCCGGCCAATCTGCCGACGTATATTGGCGCCAAGGGGTCCTTAACCACTTAAGCCCCGGACCATTTTGCAGCTAAATGCCCAGGCCAGGTTTTGCGGTTCGGCACTGCGTCGCTTTAACAGACAATTGCGCGGTCGTGCGACGTGTCTCCCAAACAAAATTGGCGTCCTTTTTTCCCCCACGAATAGAGCTTTCTTTTGGTGGTATTTGATCACCTCTGCGGATTTAATTTTTTGCGCTATAAACAAAAATAAAGCGACAATTTTGAAAAAAATGCAATATTTTTTACTTTTTGCTATAATAAATATCCCCAAAAAACATATATCATTTTTTTTATTTCCTCAGTTTAGGCCGATACGTATTCTTCTACCTATTTTTGGTAAAAAAAATCGCAATAAGCGTTTATCCATTTGTTTTGTGCAAAATTTATAGCGTTTACAAAATAGGGGATAGTTTTATTAATTTTTTTTTTTTTTACTACTAATGGCGGCGGTCAGAGATTTTTTTGGTGACTGCGACATTATGGTGGACACTTCGGACAATTTTGACACATTTTTGGGACCATTGTCATTTTCACAGCAAAAAATCACTTAAAATGCATTGTTTATTGTGGAAATGACAATTGCAGTTTGGGAGTTAACCACAAGGGGGTGCAGAAGGAGTTGGGGTTCACCTAGTGTGTGTTTACAACTGTAGGGGGGTGTGGCTGTAGGACTGACGTCATCGATCGAGTCTCCCTATAAAAGGGATCACTCGATCGATGCAGCCGCCACAGTGAAGCACGGGGAAGCCGTGTTTACATACATCTCCCCGTTCTTCAGCTCCGGGGAGCGATCGCGACGGAGCGGCTATAAACGAATAGCCGCGCCGTCGTCCCGGATCGCTCCCCGAGGGAACCCGACCGCCGCACGCAGCGGGGGGGGTCCCGATCGGACCCCCCACCCGCTAGAAGGCAAGGACGTATATATACGTCCTTCTGCCTGTCCGTGCCCTTCTGTGGACGTAAATAGTCGTGCAGCGGGTGTTAAGGGGTTAAGTGGTTAAAGAAGTATTTGGATCAGTTTCGGGTTTTTCATACGTATCTAGGGCGTCTCTTTTCGGAGATTTACCCTCACTTCCTGTGTCGGGGGGGGGGGGGGGGGGGGGTCGGTTTCCCAATCCAACATCGGTATCTGACCTCACAAATACAATTTTAGCTAAATGGGCGCACATTCTGACACACCCTCCAGAATCTCGTGGAAAGCCTTCCTAAAAGAGTGGAGGTGATCCTAGCCTCACGTGATCCCTCTCCATTGGGTGATGGTTTAGGAATGGTACGGTCCAACAAGCTCAGGTGTGAAGGTCCGGTGTCCACAAACATTTGGCCCTTCAGGGTAGGAATGGTTGGCTGGTGGTGACCTTCCGAGTCTCTGCGCAGCTCTCTGAACACATAAGGTGACCTTATAGAGCACATTGTGGTGTTTTCTCTCTCTCTCGGTAATTATGTGTGAAATGATGTGTGACGGTGGTTATTACCAGCTGCCTGCGATCCAAGTGACCTCCGCTGCAGAAGGTGGGCAGGCAGGCACAGCTGTGCGTTGCGGCGGACTCTCCATAGTTAATGTATCACTTGGTGATAAAACCGGGTGACAGATGGCACTGCCATTACAGGACGGGGCGGAAATGACACCTGAGATCTGCGAGGAATCCATACGAAGCAAGGTGTGCAGAGGCATGGAGAGGAGGAGACATGGGGGGAAAAAATCAGACCTTTCTGGAAATGGAATAGAAAAAAAAGCTTCATCCTCCTTTGTAATACTATAGTTATAGCCGAACCCAAGCAACCCGCTACAATGCAGATTACCGTATATACTTGAGTCACCTTTTTGCGCCTGATCTCCCGGAATTTGGGGACCCAGTACCGGCCGGCCGTAGATCCCCCGGACCCGAAACTTGGCACACATGTCGCCCCACTCTTCCTCTACAAATGTGCTAAGTTTGTTGTCCGGGGGACCTACGGCCAGGGAGCACTGATTTTCCAAATTTGGGCACCCCTTCCATAGACTCCCATGTTAAATGGTAATTTCTCTGGTAAATTTGGGGACCCGGTTCCAGGCCGGCCGTAGATCCCCCGGACCCGAAACTTGGCACACATGTCGCCCCACTCTTCCTCTACAAATATGCTAAGTTTGTTGTTCGGGAGACCTACGGCCGGGGAGCACTGATTTTTCAAACTCGGGCACCCCTTCCATAGACTCCCATGTTAAACGGTAATTTCTCTGGTAACTTTGGGGACCCGCTACCGGCCGGGCCGTAGGTCCCCTGTACCCGAACCTTGGCACACATGTAGCCTGACTATTCCTCTACAGATGTGATAAGATTGTTGTCTGGGGGACCTACGGCCGGGAGCACTGATTTTTCAAAGTTGGGCACCCCTTCCATAGACTCCCATGTTAAACGGTAATTTCTCTGGTAAATTTGGGGACCTGGTACAGGCCGGGCCGTAGGTCCCCTGGACCCGAAACTTGGCACATATGTAGCCTGACTATTCCTCTACAGATGTGATAAGATTGTTGTCCGGGAGACCTACGGCCGGAGGGGAATACATTTTTCAAAGTTGGGCACCCCTTCCCTAGACTCCCATGTTAAACGGTAATTTCTCTGGTAAATTTGGGGACCCGATGCCGGGCCGTAGGTCCCCCGGACCCGAAACTTGGCACACGTGTAGCCCCACTCTTCCTTTACAAATGTGCCAAGTTTGTTGTCCTGGTGACCTACGGCCGGGGAGCACTGATTTTTCAAAGTCAGGCACCCCTTCCATAGACTCCCATGTTAAACTGTCATTTCTCTGGTAAATTTGGGGACCTGGTACCGGCCGTGCCGTAGGTACCCCGGACCCGTGACTTGGCACACATGTAGCCCCCCTCTTCCTTTACAAATGTGCTAAGTTTGTTGTCCTGGTGACCTACGGCTGGGGAGCACTGATTTTTCAAAGTCAGGCACCCCTTCCATAGACTCCCATGTTAAACGGTCATTTCTCTGGTAACTTACGGGGACCCGGTGCCCGCTGTAGGTCCCCGGACCCGAGACTTGGCACACAAGTAGCCCCTGTTGTCATCTACAAGTTTGTTGTCTGGAGGACCTACGGCCCGGGGAGCACCGATTTTTTTCAAAGCCAGGCACCCCTTCCATAGACTCCCATGTTAAACGTCAGGTGAGGCATGGGCACAGTGAGGCTGAGGCACGGGCACGGTGAGGCACGGGCACGGTGAGGCACGGGCACGGTGAGGCACGGGCACAGTGAGGCACGGGCACAGTGAGGCATGCAGATGGACACCCTAGGCTTATACTCGAGTCAATACGTTTTCCCTATTTTTTTTGTGGTAAAATTAGGTACCTCGGCTTATATTCGGGTCGGCTTATACTCGGGTATGTAATATTTATACGTGAAGTGATTTGCCTACCAAAGGATTTATTTCACTGTCCATCCAGTTCTAAAATGTATACAGCTCTGTCTAACAGGGGAGGGGACTGTTATTGCTTTCTGCTGCAGTTTTACCCTTTTATGGCCGTACACACGATCCGAAAATCATATGAAAAATTCCGCTATCTAAACGATTGTGATCTACATAAGTTGGACTTGTCTTTTTTTTTTTTTTTTTTCAACCTCCCCTACAATGTAACTATATATGATCGTAAGAGAATCTGATCGTTGGGACACAGCTTTTGAGAGCCAATTGCGACATTTCATCCGATGGGACAAGCACGAAAATTTTTCTTGTGCGATTCCAGGTCGTACGATTTTTCATTTAATCGCTTGCTGACCGTCCCATGTACAGTAAAACCTTGGTCTGAGAGTAACTTGGTTTGAGAGCGTTGTGCAAGACAAGCAAAATGTTTTAATAAATTTTGCCTTGATATACAAGCGATGTCTTGATATAAGAGTAGCGTCATGTCACAACTGAGTATAGAAGAGAGGCTCCGCCTCTAAGTGTAGCAATATGGTTACATGTAATGAAGGTCCAACATTTAGCAATTTATTGCTACACTTAGAGGCGCCTCCCTTCTCTTTTATACCCTGTAAAAAAAATGCTTTGATATACAAGCGCTTTGGATTGCAAGCATGTTTCTGGAACGCATTATGCTCGAAATCTAAGGATTTACTGTATATGGACTGCGGCGCGGCGGCTCCTACAGGTAAAATCGCATACCTGTACTAGAGCTGCACAATTGATCGTTAAAAAAAAATCGTGCTCTCGATTCTAGGGCTGTGCAAAAAAAAATTTGATTAAAAAATCGAGTTGGTGGGTCAAAACGATTCAGATTTTGAACAAATTTTTTTCCCCCAGGACCGGCGCTGACACCGCGTCGGTCCTGAGGAGCTGCGGGCCGGAGTCTTTAGGCGAAGCAGGGCGCCGGAGACTAGGCCAAAGCCGCGGCCTCTCCTAAACTCCTGCCCACAGCTCCTCAGGATGGGCGCAGTGTTCATTAAAAAAAAAAAAAAAATTGAATCGCAAATCGATTTTTTTTTTTTTTTTTTTTTTTTTTTTTAATAAAAAAATCGCCCAGCTCTACTTGATTCAACCCTCCTGACATTTCCAATGCAGAGTTTGCCGGTGACTTGTCCTCAATGTTCCCCTAACGGGGAAGTTCCTTCACTGACTGCGCAGGCGCAAACTTCCAGACGGAAATCTCCAAACCTCGCCCGGCATCCAGGCTCATTCTCTAACATCCCCGTGGATTGGAGGATGTTAAAAAAAGAGCCAGGAGGCCGAAAGAGCGGAGCAAGCCGTCCGAGCGAAGCGAGGACATGAGGCCGACTGGCCACTTTCCTCAAAATCCACGTCGCCCTGGATGCCTGCTGCGGTTCAGGGATTTCCGTCAGCAAGTTTGCGCCTGCTCAGTCCTTGAAGGAACTTTCCCGATAGCTGGAACCATCTCAGCACATCAGCATGCGCATGCGCTGGAACTTCCACGATAGCTGGAACCAGCACGGCAGATCACCGGATTCTTTCATAAAACAAGTGGAGAGACTTATCAGCTGTCAAAAGAAAATATCCAGGCAGTCTGCCAAGTTTTTTTCAGGAAACATTGTAACTAAGACTTCCTTCTTAGTTCAAAGGAATAAACTTCTGTGTGGGCAGTCTGCCAAGTTTGTAAGGACATGAAACATTGTAACTAACTTCCTTCTTGGATTAAACTTTAACCACTTAAAGGGGTTGTAAAGGTACAATTATGTTTTTCCTAAATATCTTCCTTTACCTTAGTGCCGTCCTCCTTCACTTACCTCATCCTTCCATTTTGCTTTTAAATGTCCTTATTTCTTCTGAGAAATCCTCACTTCCTGTTCTTCTGTCTGTAACTCCACACCGTAATGCAAGGCTTTCTCCCTGGTGTGGAGTGTCGTGCTCGCCCCCTCCCTTGGACTGCAGGAGAGTCAGGACGCTCTCTACGTTGCCTCTATAAGCTGTGTGTTAGTGGGCGTCCTGACTCTCCTGTATTTTTTTATTGCAAATTGTCGCTCTATTTTTGTTTATAGCGCAAAAAGATAAAAACCGCAGAGGTGATCAAATACCACCAAAAGAAAGCTCTATTTGTGGGAAAAAAAGGACGTCAATTTTGTTTGGGAGCCACATCGCACGACCGCGCAATTGTCAGTTAAAGCGACGCAGTGCCGAATCGCAAAAAGAGGCCAGGTCCTTTACCTGCATATTGGTCTGGGTCTTAAGTGGTTAATTTTTTTTTTTTTGTTGGTGGAGCTCCACTTTAAAAATAAATGGAATATGTCTATCAGCTGGACACAAGACGTACATCCATAAAACTGATTGATTATTCTTCCGGGGGCTCGTCATCTACAAGGCCGGGTTCCGTTCTTCCTAATGGAGTCCAGTGAAAAGAGGCCTGTTAATATTTAATAGCACTAATGTACTCGCGGCACACTCTACCGTAAGCAGCGTTGGTCAGATGACCGTTTCCTTTACAGCAATGGGAATATAAAGCAGTGCGGAGTCTGTATAAAGAAGAACTCCGCAAATGATTGCGCATCGCATGTAATGCTGCCCATAAATGGTTCGATCCTCTCGGGATCAGCGGCAGGATTCTCCACTTCTAGTTTATGGATGGAAGAATCTACAATAACCAAACGCCTCCCGGATGCAATGGTCCCGACGCTGTCCAGCTGATGATCTTCCTCCCGGCCGTCAAAAGCCGAACGAAGCTTTCTCAATCAACATTGACTATTTTGAAAGGAGAAGTGGGGCCAAAGTCTTTTTTGGCTGCACGATTAATCGCGGAGAGAATCCCGATCTCGATTCTCCCCACCCACGATCTCCCTGCGGGATGACCCGCGATTTTCGGGTACGGCCATAGGAAACACACTGAATTATTCTCACCCATGTGCATGTGTCCCGGAAGTCACTCACATTCCCCATCATCACCATCCTCCAATCCGCAGCAAGAACGTCATCATCCGCCGCCCGCTGCCAGTAATCAGGTTCTGTTACCTTAGATACCGCAGGATGTTTCCCGCCGGGAAACATGCGCCGCATGGCATGCCGGGATATGTAGCCCTGCCTCTGTTAGTGAAGGGGGAGGTCTCCTTGTAGAACTACCAATCCCAGGATTCCTAGCGGGCCTGGTTCCAGACGGAGTGGAGAATGCTGACCGGAGCCGGGGAGATGCGGGCAGGTGCTGGGGTAGCCCGGCCGGAGCTTTACCGCTGGAGGAGGCAGAAGATGGTGGGGGCCGGCGGAGGGGTTCCGTGTAACCCAAAGCCTGAGAGAGAAGCATTGTACTACCTCGGGGCCTGAGCGAGAGTATACATGTATGGATAGGGGTGACAACATGGGCAATGGTGACAACATGGATAGGGGTGACAACAACATGGTGAATGGTGACAACATGAGTAGAGGTGAGAACACATGGGCAATGGTTACAACATGGGCAATGATGACAACATGAGTAGAGGTGAGAACACATGGGCAATGGTGACAACATGGCAATGGTGACAACATGGCAATGGTGACAACATGGCAATGGTGACAACATGGCAATGGTGACAACATGGCAATGGTGACAACATGGCAATGGTGACAACATGGCAATGGTGACAACATGGCAATGGTGACAACATGGCAATGGTGACAACATGGCAATGGTGACAACATGGCAATGGTGACAACATGGCAATGGTGACAACATGGCAATGGTGACAACATGGCAATGGTGACAACATGGCAATGGTGACAACATGGCAATGGTGACAACATGGCAATGGTGACAACATGGCAATGGTGACAACATGGCAATGGTGACAACATGGCAATGGTGACAACATGGCAATGGTGACAACATGGCAATGGTGACAACATGGCAATGGTGACAACATGGCAATGGTGACAACATGGCAATGGTGACAACATGGCAATGGTGACAACATGGCAATGGTGACAACATGGCAATGGTGACAACATGGCAATGGTGACAACATGGCAATGGTGACAACATGGCAATGGTGACAACATGGCAATGGTGACAACAGGGCAATGGTGACAACATGGGCAATGGTTACAACACATGGGCAATGGTTACAACACATGGGCAATGGTTACAACACATGGGCAATGGTTACAACACATGGGCAATGGTTACAACACATGGGCAATGGTTACAACACATGGGCAATGGTTACAACATGAGTAGAGGTGAGAACACATGGGCAATGGTTACAACATGGCAATGGTGACAACATGCGTGGAGGTGAGAACACATGGGCAATATTGACAACATGCGTGGAGGTGAGAACACATGGGCAATATTGACAACATGCGTGGAGGTGAGAACACATGGGCAATATTGACAACATGAGTATGGGTGACTGCATACTAGCTCATTATGGCTTTTGCCTTTCAGGTAGGTTTAAAAAAGAAAAAAACAAGAACAGGGTTTACTATCGCTTTGAATAAAATAAAAAATGTGAGAATCGTGATCTTCATTTTATGCAAAAGAATCGCGATTCTCATTTTTCCCAGAATCGTGCAGCTCTACTGTACATCTACTGTGGGTTACAGAAGTTCACTTTTTCAGTTCTCCTCTCCTGTGACCCAGATTCAGCCAACAGCAGGGGGTAAAGACCGCTGTCGGCTGACGTCACTGAGCCCCGGTCCAGGCTCTGGAGGGATCCCAAACTTTAATGGCAGGATCCACCCAGATGCCTGACCAGCAGCTGGCTCAACCTCTCGGAGCGCCACCGAGGGCCTGAGCCGGACGTTTCACAGTCCGGCACTCCAGGGATCGCTGCAGGGGCAGATCGGCGCCCCCCCCCCAAGAACTGAGCAATCGGCAGTCTTCACTTCATTTTGACTGCATCGCTTTGGTTGTTTTTTGGATTTTATTTGTACAATAAAGACATCGTTTTAGGGAGTGCGGCAGTCCAGGATCTTCTTTTTATTGAATGTATTCCTTACCGGTCTTCCCGCATTAGCCAGCTCTTGTACTCTCCTCCTCCACCTGAAGCTCCGGTCTGTGGGTGGAGCCTCTATCATGTACAATACAGCAACGTTGGCCCTTTCAGAGGCAGCAGTGCAACAATGGCTGGTCTCAGCTTACAGAGGGGCCCCAAAGACATAGATGAGAGAGTTTGGGGGTGGAGGAACTTGACTGGCCTGCACAGTGTGATGACCTCAACACAATAGAACACCCTTTGGGATGAATAAAAGTGGAGACTACGAGCCAGGCCTTCTCGTCCAACATCAGTGTCTGACCTCGCCAACGGGCTTTCTAAAAGAGTGAACATTGAGAAAAATATGGGACTTTTTTATGAGGCCAACTAGATGTACCTCCGTCCCCAATAAGTTTGAGAAAAGGAACTCAATTTGGGACTTTTTGATGAAGTGTGCAGGGAAATAACATTGCATAATACTGTCTGGTGATGGGGGGCATCAACAGTGTCATATAGTAAATGCATAAACATAATAGCCATCATGGTAAGGTAATAAGAACATTTGTTCCATAACATGATACATAGTAATGAAAAACAGAATAGCATAATGACACAATGATAGCCTGCTGGCCTAGAGCCACACTAGTAACATAAAAAACAAACCAGACTAGTTGCAACGTATATCACTGTAGATTATAGATTGGCATATTCCAGTGAACCGTGGTGATGGTAGCTTAGATAAAAAAAAAAGCAGAATAGCAGGGAAAAGCATCTAATTGGCTCGACGCGTTTCGTAGCTGTAGGGCTACTCTTCAGGAGCAGATGCACAGAATTTGTCTATAGATATTAAAAATAGATATAATAATGAATGGTCATGTAACAACATAGTTGAGACTGTAGAAAAAGTATATAAAATCTATTACTTGCAAGTCGTGTCGGAGTCTGGGCATGGACCTGGAGACTGGTGGCGGGCCGAGAGGTCCATGCCCAGACTCCGACACGACTTGCAAGTATGAGTAATAGATTTTTTCTACAGTCTCAACTATGTTGTTACATGACCATTCATTATATCTATTTTTAATATCTATAGACAAATTCTGTGCATCTGCTCCTGAAGAGTAGCGCTACAGCTACGAAACGCGTCAAGCCAATTGGATGCTTTTCCCTGCTATTCTGCAATTTTTTTTAATCTAAGCTACCATCGCCACGGTTCACTGGAATATGCCAATCTATAATCTACAGTGGATATACGTTGCAACCAGTCTGATGTGTTTTTTATGTTACTAGTGTGGCTCTAGGCCAGCAGGCTATCATTGTGTCATTATGCTAGTCTGTTTTTCATTACTATGTATCGTGTTATGGAACAAATGTTCTTATTACCTTACTATGATGGCTATTATGTTTATGCATTTACTATATGACACTATTGATGGCCCAATCACCAGACAGTATTATGCAATGTTGTTTCCCTGGCTGCACGCTTCATCAAAAAGTTCCAAATTGAGTTCCTTTTCTGGAAGAACGGTCAAACATTCCCATAGACACACTCCTAAACCTTGTGGACGGCCTTCCCAGAAGAGTTGAAGCTGTTGTAGCTGCAAAGGGCGGGGCCAAACTCAATATTGAACCCTACGGACTAAGACTGGGATGCCATTAAGGCCCCTTTTCACACTGCGGCGTCGGAGGTAAAGCCCCGCTATTTTTAGCAGCGCTTTACCGTCATATTTGTGGAGGTATTCGGCTGCTAGTGGGGGGGGGGGTGCTTTTAACCCCCCTGTATCGGCCGAAAAAGGGTTAAAACCACCCGCAAAGCGCCACTGCAGTGGCGGCTTGCCAGCGCTATGGCCGCGGTGTCCCATTGATTTCAATATGATGGAGCGGTGGAGGAAAAGTATAAACACTGCCAGGGCTCAAGTCCTGCGGGAACGGCGTCCCTGCACTTTTTTCACTGCAGGAACGCAGTTCCCTTTGCAGGACTAGAGCAGCCGAGCCGCCCGAGCCAATCCTTCACTAAGCGGCGATGCCCAGCTCGAGTCACTGTCAGGGGCAGGCGAACCTTAGTAATCCTTTATGTTACTGGCTGCTTCCTGTATATGGATTCATCGGGTAGTGTGCGGGTATTCCATCACTTCCTCGATGCCGCAATGTCTCCTGGGAGCTTTTGTCATTGTTCCCAGGAGACATTGCGGAGGTCTGCCACAAGTTATCGCGGGATTTAGAAAGAACTTGCGGTTTAGTAATTGTGCATATGAGTGTATCTTTTTTTTTTTTTTTTTTTTGGTGGGGTAGTGGATCTTTGGTGGGAGTTCCCACACTTTTTTTACCCAGGACTTGACCCCTGAACACCGCTCTAAAGATGTGGCTAGCAGGACTTTTTTTTAACGTCCTGCCAGCGCACCGCTCCAGTGTGAAAGCCCCTCGGCGAGTGTGAGGAGCGGCTCTTTCAGGGCACTTTGCAGGCACTATTTTTTACGTTGTAGCGCCTGCAAAGAGCCTCAGTGTGAAAGGGGTCTAAAAGGTTGTGTGTTAAAGGCAAGTGTCCCTATACTTTTGACAATATGTATAGAGATCTGAACAGCTCTTTATTTAGAGAGAAGTTTGCTTAGATTAGAGGATTGAACTTTCTTCCGTGACAAGAAAGCATCGATCAGCTGTTCTTCCCAGGTGATGGATTATACGGAAGTCATATCTTCCACTCCATTCTGAATTACTTCCTTGTGATCACTTTACCTGACTTCAGTGATAAATGTCAAAGCAGAAGTATTGCTTTGCATCAAAGATAATGAGATAATGCTTCCCGCTGACTGGAGAGCTCCGCCCAGGACTATGAAGTAGAGCGGCATGAGAATCGCCATTTTTAAATTTTGCTTGAAATAAAGATCATGATTCTCGTGGCATAAAATCTTTCAGATTATACAAAAAAATTTGGACTAACCAGTTAATCACCGCCTCATAGACAAAATACGGCTACCAGGCGGTTCCTTTAACCCTGGGAGGACGTCCATGGACAGTGCCGTGTCCTATGAATACAGAATATCCAACATTGCTTGATTAGGGATTGCGCCAATTTTATCGGCGGCCGATATTCATTTTTTTTTAAAGTATTGGTCAAAAACTGTCTGCTATTACCGATATTGCCTCAAGGGGTTTTTACCGGGGTGGTGCCTGCAGCTGCATACCTCACCCCGGTGTTGTTGTTTAGAGCGGACGGTCAGCTTTATTGTAATAACAACCAATGTGGCTCAGCAGCTGCTCGGCTGTTGTTACAAGCAGCGGGGAGACGCCCCCCCCTCCTCGCTCGCCCGTCCCACCGGGAGGCCCGAACAACCAGTCGGCACGTGATGTCATGACATCGCTTCCCGGATTTCTGGCATCTCAAAGGCGCCAGTTTTAAAAAATAAAGTTTTCAAAAACGCCAATCTTGACATTTTTGAATCTTTTGAAGCAAAGGAGGGGTTTTGTAGTCTTATAGATCTCCGATCCCTCCATGCGGCGGCTACTCACAGGGCATAGTGACTACGTCTTAGAGGAGGAAAATGTATGTAGGTTTATAAACTTCAGGATAGAGCGGCACGATTCTGGCCAAACACTTTAGGATAGAGCGGCACGATTCTGGCCAAAAACTTCAGGATAGAGCGGCACGATTCTGGCCAAAAACTTCAGGATAGAGCGGCACGATTCTGGCCAAACACTTCAGGATAGAGCGGCACGATTCTGGCCAAAAACTTCAGGATAGAGCGGCACGATTCTGGCCAAAAACTTCAGGATAGAGCGGCACGATTCTGGCCAAAAACTTCAGGATAGAGCGGCACGATTCTGGCCAAACACTTCAGGATAGAGCGGCACGATTCTGGCCAAACACTTCAGGATAGAGCGGCACGATTCTGGCCAAACACTTCAGGATAGAGCGGCACGATTCTGGCCAAACACTTCAGGATAGAGCGGCACGATTCTGGCCAAAAACTTCAGGATAGAGCGGCACGATTCTGGCCAAACACTTCAGGATAGAGCGGCACGATTCTGGCCAAACACTTCAGGATAGAGCGGCACGATTCTGGCCAAACACTTCAGGATAGAGCGGCACGATTCTGGCCAAACACTTCAGGATAGAGCGGCACGATTCTGGCCAAACACTTCAGGATAGAGCGGCACGATTCTGGCCAAACACTTCAGGATAGAGCGGCACGATTCTGGCCAAACACTTCAGGATAGAGCGGCACGATTCTGGCCAAACACTTCAGGATAGAGCGGCACAATTCTGGCCAAAATGAGAATCGCGATTATTATTTTTTGCTTAAAATAAAGATCACGATTCTCTCTGCCTAACATCGTCTTTCACATTATACCAAAAGATTGGCCTTAGGAGCCATTTTTATACTGCCAGCGCCCAAAAAACGCTGGTAAAGCGCCGCTAAAGCTAGCAGCGCTTTTCTGACGCTTTTCAATCGCTGGGGGGGGGGCTTTTAATCCTCTGCTGCGGACGGCGCTGGACTCCAGGACAGGTAAGTGTCCTAATGTTAAAAGTCAGCAGCTGCCGTATTTGTAGCTGCTGGCTTTTAATATTTTTTTTTTCAGCGGAGCTCCGCTTTAAGCCCCAGACCGTTTTTGGCTGGCCAAACACCAGAGCACTTTTTGCGATTCGGCACTGCGTCGCTTTAAGTGACAACTGCCCGATCGTACGACGTGGCTCCCAAACAAAATTGACACCCCCCCCCAAAAAAAGTTGATTTCTTTTGGTGGTATTTGATCACCTCTGCATTTGTTTTGTTTTTTTGCGCTATAAACAAAAATACTTTTTGCTTTAATAAATAGCCCCAAAAAAATATATATATAAAAAATGTTCCTCGGTTTAGGCCGATACATATTCTACATATTTTTGGTAAAAATAAAATCGCAATAAGCATTTGGCTTGGGCAAAAGTTATAGCGTCTACATAATGGGGGATAGTTTTATGGCATTTTTATTTATTACGAATAATGGCGGCGATCTGCGATTTTTATCATGACTGACATTTTGGCGGACACATTTTTGCAAAAATTGTAATTTTTACAGCGATCAGTGCTATAAAAATGCACTGAATACTGTGAAATGACACTGGCAGTGAAGGGGTTAACCTTGCCGTGACACGTCACTGATCGCTGTTCCCGGTGACAGGGAGCATTCGATCAGTGACGTGTCACTAGGAAGAATGGGGGATGTTGTGTTTACACTAACATCTCCCTGTTCCCGTTCTTCAGCTCCGTGACCTGATCGCGGGACACCGGCGGACATCGAGTCTGTGAGTCCCGCGGGCACGGTCACGAAGCTTGTAGCAGGCGAAAGTGACACAGGAGGGTTCCAAAAAGCTGAAGTTCCATTTTTGAGTGGGGCTCCGCTTTTAAGGCCCCTTTCACACTGTGGCGTTTTTCGAGCGAAGCCTCATCTGCAATCCCAGTGTGAAAGCCCGAGTGCTTTCAGAGCCCTTTCACGCTGCCAGCGCCCGAAAAACGCTGGTAAAGCACCGCTAAGACCCTAACGTTTTAGGGCGTTTTTGCAACTCCTCAGTGTGAAAGGGTAAGGCGTTTTTTACAGCGCTTTCAATTCATTTCAATGGAGAGGGGCGTTTTTGGAGCGTTTTTCTTCAGCGCCCAAAAGCTGCTCCAAAGATGCTGCTTGCAGGACTGTGTGAAAGGATCCATTGAGATACATGGAGAGCGTTTTAGGCCCCTTTCACACTGAGGAGTTTTTCAGGCGGTATAGGTAATAGCGCCTAAATACCGCCTGAAAAAGGGAAACAAATCTCCTGCAAGCAGCATCTTGGGAGCGCTGTGTATACCGCTCCTTCCCATTTGAAACAATGGGAAACCGTGGTAATACCGCCCGCAAAGCGCCTCTGCAGAGGCGCGTTGCGGGCGGTAATAACCCTTTTTCGGCCGCTAGCGGGGGTTAATACCTCACCGCTAGCAGCCGAATCCCGCGGTAAATTCTGATGGTATACCGCCGTTACACCGCCACCGCACCCCCGCGTAAAAGGGGCATAATTAGGTTTTAATGGCTATTTATTTTTAACGCTGTAAAAACGCTTCAGTGTGAAAGAGGTCTAAGTGATTAAACTGACCTCATTTACAGACCAATTTTCATTTCTTTGATCCTAAAGAACAAAACAATGTTACAATGTTTATAGTTGGCTGAGGAATTTTGTGAAATTTGGCGGACTGCCTGTTTTTCTTTTTTTTTTTTTTCTTTTGTTTTGTTTTTTACAGCCGTCGGCTTGCGCCGAGAACTCTGCATAGAATTGGGAAAATGCTTTAAGATCGCGAGGCGGGAAAAATTGCGATCTCGATTCTTAAAGATTAATGGCGCAGCTCTACTTCAGGAGGGTTGAGATTCTAATAGGAGACGACGAGGAACAATTCAAGTACAAGGTGGAAAGGAATGTAGGATTCGTGTTTTTTGACCAGCGATAAACGCAATTCTATTTCTAGCGATCGATCTCGGGATTGGACACGTCTGCTGTCGTGCGTTTGCACTGAGGATCTCTGCAGCTTCCCCAGAAGTTTCCCTTCCTCCAGCTCGTTATTTAATTGCTTTATAATGTGTCATAAAACATTCGCTGCTCGCAACGATTAGCGCTTTACGATTGTTTTGCATCCTCTTTTACACTGCGTTCATGGCCGTATATTGTGTCTTTATGACTGTTTACTTTACACATAATAGTTACATTGGTGCAGACTGAGCTTGTTGGTAACTAATGAAACCGTTTGACACAATTATTATCTTCATTAACCACTTAAGGACCAGGACTATTTTTTTCAAACTTGTTGTTTACAAGTTAAAGGGGTGGTTCCCCCTAAAACAAATTTCTAACAATACATTCGTAAGACCCGTTACACTGCGGGTAGGCTGGCTTTTGTTTTGTTTTTTTAGTACATACCTCGATATCGCCGTTTCGTCCCTTGGCGGTGGGCGTTCCTAGTTGATTGACGTTCCTCCGACGGGCGCATACTGCGCGTCACGACTTTCCGGCAGAAGCCGAACGTCATTGTGCAGGCGCCGTATAGAGTCGGCTCTATATGGCGCCTGCGCAGCGACGTTCGGCTTCTTTCGGAAAGTCGTGACGTCACGTATGTGCCCGTCGGAGGAACGTCAATCAACTAGGAACGCCCACCGCCAAGGGACGAAACGGCGATATCGAGGTATGTACTAAAAAAACAAAACAAAAGCCAGCCTACCCGCAGTGTAACGGGTCTTACGAATGTATTGTTAGAAATTTGTTTTAGGGGGAACCACCCCTTTAACCTCTTAAACCCCGGACCATATTGCTGGTCTAAGACCAGAGCACTTTTTGCGATTCGGCACTGCGTCGCTTTAACTGACAATTGCGCGGTCGTGAGACGTGGCTCCCAAACAAAATTGGCATCCTTTTTTCCCCCCACAAATAGAGCTTTCTTTTGGTGGTATTTTAACACCTCTGCGGTTTTTATTTTTTGCGCTATAAACAAAAATAGAGCGACAATTTAGAAAAAAATTAATATTTTCTCTTATCGTCCATGGACGGACACAGCTCCTTAAATCTTGACAAGTGGGTTATGTTCCCTGTTTACAGGAGAGGACTAGGCAGAAACATGTTAAATAGTTAAATACATGTTACATTAACAGAGTTGAACAGCCCCGCCCAGGGGGCGGTCCCTCCAGACATAACCCTCCTCACTGCAGCTTGCAGCCCCAGTTTCGTTCTGCCTAGCAAAGGAGAAGGACGTATGGCTCCCTTTGGGCCCAGCGCCCTGAGGAGAAATTTTATTTTATTTTACTTTACTTTTTCTTGAAGAATCTTCTTTCAACTGTTGGCTGAGAGACAGGCTGGATATTATAGATCCTTGTAGTCTACTCAGTCCGACCAGCAAGCGTGGGCACACCTTTGCAAAGAGGCTTGGTCTGCCACGCCATACCTCATGACTCCTGAGGTGGCCGGTGAGCTTTGCTCCGAGGTCCACATATGACTGAGCTGTGGTGTTGCCTCAATCACAGTGGACCGGGCCGACAGCTACCTCCATTGCAGTTGTAGTTCTGTCAGGAATGCGTCAGCGAGTCCTCGCTTGGACGGGTAAGTACAGTCCCTCCTGCTTCGGTGGGTTGGTACAGCTGGGCATTCCTGGGGTTCGGGGGTCCCTTCCCCTTACTTCCCTGCTCCTTTCCCTTGCTGCATTGCTAACATTGCCGCTGTCAGGGGGGAGGGGGCCTTCCTGAGGGGACTGTTATCTGGCCTGTGTTTTTTCTTTTTTGTATTGGGCTTTCCTGTGAGGTAAAAAGCCCTGTGATGAGCACAGATGTTTATGATTATACTTCAGCAGACGCTGACTGATTGGTGACACCTGTAATGGTTTTGCTTTTTATGCTGTATCTGTGACTTGTCCTTAAATAAAACAGCCCTAGGAGGCTTTTCCTGTTTAAACACAGGTCCCTGCAAAAGTTACCTCACGGTTCTTTTCCTCACAGGCAGCGCTGTGCAGTCTCCTCCTGAGGGAGTCCCCTGGTTACCCCTGGTCAGCGCAGCAAGTGGGTGAGAGGCCCTGAATAGGGCTCTAGGAGCTTTTGTCTATTTGTATGGACAGGTGTGCATATTATAATACACACTATATGTAAATATTGGAGTCAGTATCTGGGTCCTTCCCCACATGCTGGTGGTGGCAGCAGGTGTTGGCACCTGTGATTCCCACAGAGTTTTTATTGTTAGTCCTGGACACAGTTTGTGCCAGGGTGGGGGTGGACTGCGGGCGGGCGGTAAAAGAGTGCCCCCTTCCCCCGTTATCCCCTGGGGAATGCTCTGTTATGGAGCCATGGACTAGGTACCTAGTTTAAAAAAAAAAAAAAAAGGCAGAATAAGGCATTTATGGGTGCGCTTTTTACTGCTGCAAGGGACTCTCCTAAGCTGCATAGTGCAGCTGGGTTTCCGCTGAGGGCTCGGTCTTTTTTGGATCACACAAATCAGACCGCTGTGTAGGTTTTTCCTTCTGTGCCCTTCTTTGATAATTTCTGAGATGCGGAATGAGAAAAGCCACTAAGGGCTTTTGTAGTCCCTCACCGCCGGGCGGGAACCCCTACTTGTCTGGATCTGACTGATAGAAGATCCGAAGTACTGACCCGTTCCATGTTTACCATGCTGGGGTCTGGCTTGCGGCCTATTGTGGCCACTACACTGGGGTCTCAGTGGTCGCTGGCGCTATTTTTTGGGAGATTTTTCAATTACATTGAAAACTCCCATTGGCGCCCATTTTGTCGTAGCCACGCTATTGCGCAGCTTACATTGTGCTGGCCTTTTTCCTGTGGCCGCGTTCTGAACGCTCGGCGGCCATCTTGGAGTAGTCCTGACCCCTAGTGCTGTATACAACTCACAGAGTGAGCATTTTGCACCAGACAGTGGAGGAGCACCGACTCTCTCCTGAGGTTATTAGCCTAGCGGACCAGCTGGTCCAGGGCCTCATCTCATATAGGTCTGTGATGCTTCATTGAATGCTGCGCCCTTGTTATCCTGGGCGTCTGTTTCAGAATGGTTTTATGCAAACGGTGGTGTAGTGCTTAACTCCATTACTTGGCAGCAAAAGAGTCATTGGTTCGAATCTGCACACTGACGCCAATCTGCCTGGAGCTTGCATTGTCGCTCCCTGTGTCTGTGTGGGTTTCCTCCGGGTACTCCGGTTTCCTCCAAAGACATGTGTGCATACACCTACATAATATACATACACACTATGTGTGTGTATTATTTAGGGGCAACCCTCCCAGGCCGTCAAAGGCCCAGCTGGGGGACTAATCTGTCCCTGGGTGCATAAGCCGATCACGCCGGCACCCAAATCCTGCCAATGTATATAGCCTTCCCTCCCTGTCTCTAGGTGGGAGGGGCGGCTTGCAGGTTCACAATTCAGTGAAACCTCCCTGCTCTCCGACTAGTGGGTCTGCGAGGTGGTCTCTTCGGAGTACTAGATAGGGTTTCCTCCCATCCACAGAACAAAGTTCTGTCCTTGTGTCTTCCCCTCCCGGCACGTCGGTCTGCCTTGGGCAGTGTGGGATTTGCTAAGCTGCAAGGTAATTTTACCTTTCCTGCAGGACGAGAGTTTTGGGGTTTTCTATGGGCCTCAGGCCCTAAATACCTTTGTGAACGTCGGGTAGTTCCGCATGGAATCCATTTGTTCGGTGGTAGCTGCGCTTCATCCGGGGGATGTCCTGACGTCCTCGGACATCAGGGACGCATACATGCATGTCCCGTTTTGCACATGTCACAGTGTTTTTTTCTGTGCTTCGTGATGAGAGAAGGGTCTCTGTCAGCCTGTGGCCCTCCCTTTTGATCTGGCGTCAGCACCATGGGTTTTCAGCTAGGAGCTCGCACTTATTTGAATTTTGTTGGGACAGCGAGGCTTTGCCTCATTGGCTACTTTGACGACTTTCTTCTGAGAGCAGCTTCTGTCTCCGACCTAGTGGATGGGTTATTCCCATTCAGACCCTCCGAAGATTCGGGTGGATGTTAAACGTTTAGGCCAGAAAGTGTAGCTCAGTGGCAGCAAGCCTGCCCTACATGTGTGCGACCCAGGGTTCAAATTATGGGCATGCTAGGTTCCGACTCAGCGTAGGAGTATCTAGTGTTGATCCAGACTCCTCAGTGGCAAAGGTCCTTCTTCCCCTGGAGAAATTGCAGACTCTTCAGTCTGCGGAGAAGGTATTGGCATCACGCAATCGGTCTTCTCTCCGGGCGCCTGCTGGTTCAGGGTCTGTGGGTAGCCTCCTTCAAGGTGGTACTGTATGCCCAGTTCCACACCCTGGTTTTCCAGTGGAACTACTGTCCAGGTGGTAAAAATCTCTTGTCTCTGAAATCATTAGATTCCTGTGCGCCACCTAGTCAGAGTCTCTCTGAGTTGGTGACAGAGATTCCCGACTCTTCGGTCCGGGAAGTTGTTCCTTCCTTCCAGTGGTCGGTGTTTACGATGAATGCCAGCTCACGGGTTGTGAACCTGGAGGTTCACAAAACCGGGGGGTCCAGTCGGCCCTGAGTCGCTGGACTTGCGTGGACCTATGACCACACCTCCTTGAATGTGTCTGGTCTCGGTAGCTACCCAGGGTCGGGCCTGGCTAGTGCCTGGTGGAAGACCGCCTGGGAATACCAGGTGCTGTCTACTGTTCATTGTCCTACTATTTTAGGCGATCAGGCTATGCTTCTCCTTGTGGTCGACCAATCTGGTTTCAGCCGGACAACGCCACGGCCGTGGCTTCAGTCTACCATCAGGTATGCCGGCAGGCAGACTACTGGAGTCGCCAGATGCTGGACCAGGGCGACTGGTCTTTGTGCTTGGGGTGTTTCGGCTCCCTTGCAGGAGGTGAGCCTCACATGGCATGGATCTCCTGGCAGCTTGTCTCCGCCGCAAGGGTGTCAGTTAGTGGCCAGGTCTAGTGATCTTGTACAGACGCGTCAGTCGCGCTGGTGGCCCTGTGTTGTCTGTATCGGTGATTTTTTGCCATTCCTCCATGGTAGTTGCTTCCTTGGCCGCTCCACAGAGTGGATGCTGAGGAGATCCCGATGATTCTAATCGCTCCAGATTAATCTCGGCGTCCTTGGTACGCTGATATCGGGCGCCTGGTAGCGGAGGCACCCTGGCCATTGCCAGGGCAGGAGGTTCCTGTCTCAAGGTCCCATACTTCCTCCTGTTGTACAGTCACTGACTTGCTTAACATGGTTATTGGAAGCCAGACTTTAGGTGACCAGGGTCTGTCTGACTCGGTCATCTCAACAGGGCACCGTAGTCTTCTTCCGGAGGATCTACCGTCGCACCTCTCTTGGTGCGAAGGGATGGAGTGACGTCCACGGGCGTACTTTCAATGTCCAGGGTCCTGCTGTTTTTAAAGCTTGGATTGGATCTAAAAATTGCTTAAAGCACCGTTTGGGGGCAGATTTCAGCCTTGGCTGTGTTCTTTTAGTGGCCTTTTTGCGGCCCGTTCCCTGGTGGGTCCCCTTTTTTTGTGTGCAAGGGGTTTGTCATATACTTTCCCCTCTTGGCCCATCTCTTCCCCCATGAGTTTTGACTCTGGTGCTCTCGGTTCTTCAGGAACCTTCCTTTTGGAAACATCAGAGAGATTTTCTCTTGACACTATCTCAGAAGGTGGCCCCTTTAGTGGCCTTTACCTCTGTTAGAGGGGTTTCTGAGTTGGCGGTCTTGTCTTGCAAGCCGCCATGCTTGATCCCCCATAAGGATTAGGTGATGGTGCGCCCGCGACCTTCCCTTCTTCCGAAGGAGGTTTCGGCCTTTCATACTTTAGGCGTGGTACGCGCTTTGCGGGTATACCAGCCTACTACGGCTCCATTTCGGAGCTTCTGACTCTCTTTTGTGTCGGTGTCTGGTCCACAAAAGGGCCTGGCGGTCTCGTCGACCACCATTTCTCGGTGGATCGGGCAGGCCGTCATACAGGCCTATGCTCCTAAGGGCGGGCCCCCCTTTCCGGTCCCGGCACTTTCGACCAGGGCAATTGGTGCTTCCTGGGTTTTTTTTTTTTTTTTCCCGACATCATGCGTCGGTCTCACAGGTGTGCGAGGCGGCGATTTGCTCGTCCGTTCACGCTTTTTCCAGAATTTACATGGTTGCTGTGAGTGCATCTTATGATGTTTTTTTCAGCCGCTAGTTTTTGCCGGCGGCTGTTTAAAGTTGCACCTCCTCCGTTGAGGAGCTCTGCTTGTTTTGGGGTGAAGTTAAAATTGTTTTTACTGATATATTTCCCACCCCTCGTTTTTTGACACTGCTTGGGGACGTCCCACTTGTCAAGATTTAAGGAGCTGTGTCCGTCCATGGACGATAAGAGAAAATAGGATTTTTTGTACTCACCGTAAAATCCTTTTCTCTGAAGTCCATGGACGGACACAGCTCCCACCCCTCCTTTTTAGGTTTGTACTGCTTGTTACGAACTGAGGCTGCAAGCTGCAGTGAGGAGGGTTATGTCTGGAGGGACCGCCCCCTGGGCGGGGCTGTTCAACTCTGTTAATGTAACATGTATTTAACTATTTAACATGTTTCTGCCTAGTCCTCTCCTGTAAACAGGGAACATAACCCACTTGTCAAGATTTAAGGAGCTGTGTCCGTCCATGGACTTCAGAGAAAAGGATTTTACGGTGAGTACAAAAAATCCTATTTTTTACCATAATAAATATCCCCCAAAAATATATAAAAAAAAATCGCAATAAGCGTTTATTGATTGGTTTGCGCAAAAGTTATAGCGTTTACAAATAGGGGGTATTTTTATTATTTTTTTTTTACTAGTAATGGTGGCGACCAGCGGTTTTTGTTTTTTTTATCGGTACTGCGACATTATGGCGTACACTTTTGACACATTTTTGGGACAATTGGCATTTTTTTAGCGATCAGTGCTATAAAAATGCATTGATTACTATAAAAATGTCACTGGCAGGGAAGGGGTTAACACTAGGGGGTGAGGAAGGGGTTAAGTATGTTCCCTGGGTGTGTTCTAACTGTGGGGGGGTGGCCTCACTAGGGGAAACACTGATCTTCTGTTCATACATTTGTATGAACAGAAGATCAGCATTTCTCTGCCTGTAACGAGTGATCGCGGGTGCCCGGTGGTGATCGCGACCGCCGGGCACGCGCGCGGGAGTCAGGAGCGAGCGGGGGCGACGTAGAGCTACGTGCTCTCGCGCAGTAGAACTACGGCGGCTGGTCGGCAACTAGTTAAAATAATTGTTTTTTTGCTAGAAAATTACTTGGAACCCCCAAACATATTATGTGTGTGTGTGTGTGTGTGTGTGTGTGTGTGTGTGTGTGTGTGTATATATATATATATACAAACAATCAGACACCCTAGAAAATAAAATGCCGGTCGTTGCAATAATTTGTCACACCGTATTTGCGCAGCGGTCTTACAAATGCATTTTTTTGGGAAATAAATACACTTTTTAAATTAAATAATAAAAACAGTAAAGTTAGCCCAATTATGTTTTTTTTATTTTTTTATTGTGAAAGATGTTACGCCAAGTAAATTGATACCCAACATGTCACGCTTCAAAATTGCGCCCGCTCGTGGAATGGCGACAATCTTTTGCCCTTAAGAAATCTCCATAGGCGACGTTTAAAAATGTCTACAGGTTGCATGTTTTAAGCTACAGAGGAGGTCTTTAATGAGAATTATTGCTCTTGCTCTAAGGGGCCTTTCACACTGGTGCGTTTTTCCCCGCGTTTTTGCGGTAAAAATAGCGCTATTAAAACGCCCCCAATGCCCCTCTCCATTGAAATGAATTAAAAACGTGGTAAAAACGCTGTAAAATTTGGTAAAATCGCTGTTTTACCGCATTTTTACAGCGTTTTTAATTCATTTCAATGGAGAGGGGCATGGGGAGCGTTTTATGAGCGTTTTAATAGCGCTATTTTTACCGCAAAAACGCACCAATGTGAAACGATCGTGGAGACACCTCATATGTGCGGTTTGGACTGGGAGAAAAATCGATTTGATTTAAAAATCGAGTTGGTAGGTCAAATCGATTTTCATATTTCCAAAAAAAAAAAATCAGTTTTTTTTTATTTATTTATTTTTATTATTTAGCCCCCCCCCCCAGGAACGGTGCTAAGAATCCTATTGGTTGCAGACCCTCACAAACGACCCTCCTGTCTTGATAGCCTCTCCTTGGTGTGCAGGGGAGAAGTCAGCCGCGATCCCGGGAAAGGTCTGCAAGGCTGGCCGTCATGGACTAGGCCAGTGATGGCGAACCTTGGCACCCCAGATGTTTTGGAACTACATTTCCCATGATGCTCAACTACACTGCAGTCTAGCTGAGCATCATGGGAAATGTAGTTCCAAAACATCTGCGGTGCCGAGGTTCGCCATCACTGGACTAGGCCGAAGCCGTGGCCTCGCCTAAAAAAAATTCTGCCCGCAGCTCCTCGGGACCGGCGCTGGAGTCCTCCCAGTACTGGGTGTGGACCCTCACAACTGACCCCTCCTGCCTTGGTTTCCTCTCCGGGGTGTGCAGGGGAGAACTCAATCCGCCGCGATCCTGGGAACAGGCCGCGAGGCCGGCCATCGCGCAGAGTAGGCTGAAGCCGCGACCTCGCCTAAAAACTAAATGCCCGCAGCTCCTCGGGACCGGCGCGATGTACATAATTAAAAAATAAAATAAAAATCGATGCAAATAGAGGGCCAGATTGGAAGATACTCCGGCGTACTTTCAAATTTGCCGCGTCGTATCTTTATTTGTAATTCACAAACAAAGATACGACGGCTTTTGGCTAAGATCCGACAGGCATACGCCTTCGTACGCCTTCAGATCTTAGGATGCAATACTTCGGCGACCGCTGGGTGGAGTTTGCGTCGTTTTCCACGTTGGGTATGCAAATTAGCTGTTTACGGCGATCCACGAAGGTACGCGCGTTCGTCGCATTCTCTTACGTCGTCTCTAGTCGGTTTTTCCCGTCGCAAACATAAGCCTGCTGCTTCATGGCTTAGATTTAGACCAGCCATGTTAAAGTATGGCCGTCGTTCCCGCGGCGAATTTCTAATTTTTTTTTTTTGCGTTAGACGTCCGGGAATGCGAAAGAACCTAACGCACGTCGCCGTTCAAAATACACGTCGGGGCGTCGTAATTTCGCGCAAAGCACGGCGGGAAATTTCCTGACGGAGCATGCGCAGAACGTTCGGCGCAGGAACGCGCCTAATTTAAATGGTACACGCCCCATTTGAATTAAGCGGGCTTGCGCCGGACGGCTTTACACTACGCCGCCGCAAGTTTACACGCAAGTGCTTTGTGAATCAAGCACTTGCGGCGGAGTAACGTAAAGGGGATACGTTACGCCGCCGTAATTGTTCATGAATCTGGCCCAGAGTTTTTTGTTAAAAAATCGCTACCAGCTCTAGTTTGAACACCATTTACATATGAAGGTGCGACTTACGTATGTGTTCGCTTCTGTGCGCGAGCTCGGAGGGATAGGCGCTTTAAAACAGAAAGCAGGAAAGGCAAAATAATAAGCAGCTTGAACTTTAGCTTTAATGTAGTCGCCACATCTGAGGAGCAGCGCGCCGCAATTTATTTTCCAAAGTTTCGGCGCTCTTTGAAGGAAAATCCTGACTTTTTTTCTTTAATCCTCAGAGGACAAAAAAATGTAAACATCAGTTGATTGGGAATCCATTTTTTTTTCCGGGTGCCTCCCGGAGCTCCATAGATGCTGATTTGTAGCAGATCTTCCATGGATGACAGCTGGCCCAATTTAATGGATTAGGAAGGATCGGTCAGAGCTGCCTCCCAGATGTCTCTGGGGGGGGGGGGGGGGGTTTGCTCGGTTCCTGCTCCCCCCCCCTTTGACGCCAAATATATTTTTAATGCTCGAGATTTCTCTTTTTGTAAATGTCATGGTCTGCGTCTTCCGCGTCCTTCTCTTCTGGCTGGTGAGGGGTTAAGTGGAGCTTCCCAGGAAGTGGGTAGAACAGGAAAGGGAAGCAATCACTTCGGCAGCTGACAACCTCCGACCTCCATTGTTTTCCAGGCCTCCTAGGTCAGCGGCGCGCTCCATGGACTGGGGATGAGAAGGTTAGCTTAGTACATGGCTCTCCTTCCTTCGCTCTCAGTGGGAGACTTGTAAAATGTTGTCAATGACCCCCCCACCAAGAATGCAGAACGGCTGTAATCTCATACATACGGGAATTCTTTCATCTTGCGGGGTTAGGTTTTATGCTTGTCAACTTTTTAAAGAGACGTTCTGTTTTTTTAGACTTTTCATTGATTTTATCTTTTTTTTTTTTTTTTTTTTTTTTTATATCCAAGGCAACAAAGAGGAATTATCATGACAAAAAAAAGAGGTAAAAAAATTAAATAAAGGTCATTGATTTTATCTTAACCCCTTCTTGCCCAGCCGCAGCGTCCCTGTACTGGGGCCTGGGTGTGGGAAGGATTAGCCCATCATAAGAACGCTGCGATTGGCTGTCTTCCGATCATTCGTACGGACTGAGAACTGTCTCCCTCGATGCATTAACCACTTAACCCCCCTGACCATATTGCTGGTCAAAGACCAGAGCACTTTTTTGCGATTCGGCGCTGCGTCGCTTTTACTGACAATTGCGCGATCGTGCGATGTGGCAAAAATTGGCGTCCTTTTTTCCCCACAAATAGAGCTTTCTTTTGGTGGTATTTGATCACCTCTGCGGTTTTTAGTTTTTGCGCTATAAACAAAAATAGAGCGACAATTTTGAAAAAAAAACTATTTTTTACTTTTTGCTATAATATCCCCAAAAAATATATAAACTATTTTTTTCCTCAGTTTAGGCCGATACGTATTCTTCTACATATATTTTGTAAAAAAAAAACACACGCAATAAGCGTTTATTGATTGGTTTGCGCAAAAGTTATAGCGCCTACAAAATAGGGGGTATTTTTATGGCATTTTTATTAAAATATATATATATAATTTTTTACTAGTAATGGCGGCGATCAGCTGGATTTTGCTTCTAATTCCCTTGTGGAGGCTTCCATCTGTGGAGGGACATTTTATGGTCACACAACCAATCACATCGCTATAATCTTTTTATATGGACTGTAAACTGAAGGACTTATCAATAAATGGTTGTGGAACGAAAGTTTCCGTGAATTCTTATGGGGAGATTCGCTTTGATATACAAGTGCTTTGGATTACAAGCATGTTTCCGGAACGAATTATGCTTGCAATCCAAGGTTTTACTGTAAATCAGGGCTCGACAAAATCCGGGCGCCACGTCGCAATTGCGACAAGAAATTGTGACCTGACGCCCGCCGGTAATTGAGGCCGCGGCCTCAATTACCGTCCGTCGCGGGCCCGCTGCGATCGTGCGGTGGGGTGGGGCGCACGGAGACGTAGGATCCTGTGTCTCCGTTTGCCCCCACCACGCCCGGTAATTGAGGCCGCGGCCTTGTGAAGTCCCAAGCTTCCTTCTGTGACCTGGCGCCATCTGGTGGTGGCCGTTGGCATTACAAGTAAAACCAG
Source organism: Rana temporaria (assembly GCF_905171775.1). Lineage (NCBI taxonomy): Eukaryota > Metazoa > Chordata > Amphibia > Anura > Ranidae > Rana > Rana temporaria. The sequence continues at coordinate 4,354,860 of NC_053501.1, read as the reverse complement.
TTCTAATGTGTAAGTTTTCACTATTTTCACTGCCATCTCCTTCCCTCTAATTAGAACCCCCAAACATTATATATATTTTTTATTCTAACACCCTAGAGCAGGGATATGCAATTAGCGGACCTCCAGATGTTGCAAAACTACAAGTCCCATCATGCCTCTGGGTGTCCTGCTTGTGGCTGTCAGAGTCTTGCTATGCCTCATGGGATTTGTAGTTCTGCAACAGCTGGAGGTCCGCTAATTGCATATCCCTGCCCTAGAGAATAAAATGGCGATCGTTGCAATACTTTCTCTTAAGGCGGTCCGGTCCGAAGCTGTGAACGCAGGACTCGTGGATCCGATCGCCGCTGGAGTCCCGCGATCGTGTAAACACACCTTCCCCCGTTCTTCACTGTGGCGCCGTCATCGATCGTGTGTTCCCCAATATAGGGAATCGCAATCAATGACGTCACACCTACAGCCACACCCCCTACAGTTAGAAACAAAGATGAGGTCACACTTAACCCCTTCAGCGCCCCCTTGTCGTTAACTCTCAAACTGCAATTGTCATTTTCACAGTAAACAGTGCATTTTTATAGCACTTTTTGCTGTGAAAATGACAATGGTCCCAAAAATGTGTCAAAAGTGTCCGCCATAATGTTGCAGTTACGAAAAAAATCGCTGATCGCCGCCATTAGTATCGATAAACGCTTATTGCAATTTAGGTAGAAGAATACGTATCGGCCTAAACTGAGGGAAAAAAAATAGTGTTTTTATATATGTTTTTGGGGGATATTTATTATAGCATCAAGTAAAGAATATTGAATTTTTTTCAAAATTGTCGCTCTATTTTTGTTTATAGCGCAAAAAAATAAAAACCGCAGAGGCGATCAAATACCACCAAAAGACAGCTCTATTTGTGGGAAATAAAGGACGCCAATTTTGTTTGGGAGCCACGTCGCACGACCGCGCAATTGTCAGTTTAAGCGATGCAGTTGCGAATCGCAAAAAGTGCTCTAGTCTTTGACCAGCAATATGGTCCGGGTCTTGAGTGGTTAAACGGCATATTGCAGACTTCATTAGATTAGAGACGCTCCTGATTAAATGGTGCATGGGTGCGATCGGCTGTAGCGGGCGCAGAGTTTGATTGGGTGTTAATGACCGGTGATGGATTGTCTGCAACTCACCAGTGTGACTGGCACCGCGCACCGTACAGGCGGCAACGCCGTATTTCATCCAGAGGGGATGTCGTGTCCGCGGGAGGAAATTCCTGATCTCAGGATCTGCTCTGCGGCAATAATAGCCAGGAAGGAGAGGAAGCCACAACCTCCGTGAAAAGCCAACGTGCAGCTGCAGCCCGGGGAGCAAACAGGATGCTGACATGTGTCCCCAGGAAGTGGCGATATATCTCTCTCCATCAATGGATCACATTGTCCTGATGTACAGGATAAGGCTCTGATGATGTATGGAGGCTTCGGTGATGTCATGTCTTTTTTTTTTTTTTTTTTTTTTTTTTGGTGGAAAACGCAACATAAAGCTGGATTCACATTTATGCATTTTTATGTCGCAGTCACGATAAAAATCGCTGATCGCCGCCATTACTAGAAAAAAAAAATATTAATAAAAATGCCATAAAACTATCCCCAAACCAACCAATAAACGTTTATTTCAATTATTTATTTATTTTTAACCCCAAAATATGTAGAAGAATACGAATCGGTGTAAACTGAGGAAATTTTTTTTTAATATGTTTTTAGGGGATATTTATTATAGCAACAAGTAAAAAATATTGATTTTTTTTTTAAAATTGTCGCTCTGTTTTTGTTTATAGCGCAAAAAATAAAAACCGCAGAGGTGATCAAACACCACCAAAAGAAAGCTCTATTTGTGGGTAAAAAGGACGCCAATTTTGTTTGGGAGCCACGTCGCACGACCGCGCAATTGTCAGTTAAAGCGACGCAGTGCCGAATTGCAAAAAGGGGCCCGGTCATATAGTCTGGGGGCTTAAGTAGTTAACCACTTACATACAGGGCACTTATACACCTTCCCGCCCAGACCAATAAGCGGCACGGATAGGCGGCATGGCTGGGCACGGATAGGCGGCACGGCTGGGCACGGATAGGCGGCACGGCTGGGCATAGATGGGCACTATTGTATGTGTTGTACTAATGGATGCCAATCAGTGATGCCCATTGTGGGTACTGATTGGCATTCATTGCAGGCACTGAATGGCATCCATTTTCTGTGTCCTCCTCATCCCTGGTGGTCTAGGGTGGCATCCTTTATTATTATTTTTTTATATTTATGGTGGTCTATATGGCCATCCCTGGTGGTCCAGTGGGCATCCTCGGGGGGGCTGTGCTGATGATCGATCAGCACAAACCCCCCTGTCACAGGAGCAGCCGATCTGACAGACGCGAGTGAGGAAAAGCCGATTACCGGCTTTTCCTGTTTACATCGTGATCAGCCGTGATTGGACACGGCTGATCACGTGGTAAAGAGTCTCCTTAAGAGACTCTTTACCTTGATCGGTGTTACGGGGTGTCAGACTGACCCCCCACAACAACGATCGCCGCGCAGCGGCTCAGAATCCTGAGGACATCATATGACGTACAGTCAGGATTCTACAACCACTTTGCCGCCGTCAATCTGTCATTGGCGGGCGGCAAGTGGTTAAAGGAACCTATTTAAAAAATAAAAAACGAACATTTACAGCCTCTTTTTGTGGTTAACGATCAAAGTCGGTGCTTTCGGGAGAATAGAACTCTAGTTGTATCTTGTGACTTGTCGGGAATTAGTCGCTGAAAGGTAGAAGATGATATTGCTGGCAGCAGAAAAGCCGCCTCTGGGACGCGGTGACGCTCCGCCACCCTCTTTGTTTCCCCGAATCGGCCTCTGTGCCGTACCTGGGTGTGTTTTACAAAGGCGCACATGTCAGATATTGACATTTAAAGAGCGGACTGACCAGCTGGTCCGGGGCGCACCCAGACTTGTAAGCGCGTCGGCGTCCGGCCTTTCCTCGTATTACTACAAGTCATGTCAGCAGGTTGTGTGTTCAGGAGCTCCAGACAAACACCAAGTATAAAGAAAACACTTCTCTTCCCACCTGATCAGCACCCGCCCCTTTATGTCCTGTGACAGATGTGCGCAGCACGCAACCATCGCACGCTGCAGCAGGGAAGACATTGTCTGACCCGTCGCCGACATGTTTCTTAACCACTTGACCTCCGGAAGATTTACCCCTTCATGACCAGGCCATTTTTTTTGCGATCCGGTGATCTGCCGATATGGTTCCGGCTATCGTGAAAGTTCCTGCGCAGGCACAATCTGATCTGCCGAGATGGTTCCGGCAAACGGGAAAGTTCCTTCAAGGACTGTGCAGGCGCAAACTTGCCGACGGAAATCTCCAAACCTCGGCCGGCATCCAGGGCGACGTGGATTTCGAGGAAAGTGGCCAGTCGGCCTCACGTCCTCGCTTCGCTCGGACGGCTCGCTCCGCTCGCTCGTCCTTCTGGCTCTTTTTTTTAACATCCTCCAATCCATGGGGATGTTAACGAATGAGCCTGGACGCCGGGCGTGGTTTGGAGATTTCCGTCGGCAAGTTTGCGCCTGCGCAGTCCTTGAAGGAACTTTCCCGTTAGGGGAACCTTAAGGACAAGTCACCGGCACTTCATTACTTTAACTACTTGCCGACCAGTCGCCGCAGTTCTACGGCGGCAGGTCGGCTCCCCTGCGCGAGAGCCCATAGCTCTACGTTGCCCATCGCCCCCCGCTCGTACCTGACTCCTGTGCGCGGTGGGCGTGATCGCCGCCGGGTCCCCGCGATTGCTCGTTAGAGCGAGAGCCAGGAGCTCTGTGTGTAAACACACAGCTCCCGGTACGGTCAGGGGAGAAATGCTGATCTTCTGTTCACACAATGTATGAACAGCGATCTGTCATTTCATGTCAGGCCACCCCCCCCTACAGTTAGAACACACCCAGGGAACATACTTAACCCCTTCCCCGCCCCCTAGTGCTAACCCCTTCACTGCCAGTGGCATTTTTATAGTAATCAATGCATTTTTATAGCACTGATCGCTATAAAAATGCCAATTGTCTCAAAAATGTGTCAAAAGTGTTCGCCATAATGTCGCAGTACCGAAAAAAAAAAACGCTGATCGCCGACATTACTAGTAAAAAAGAAAAATATTAATAACAATGCCATAAACAATGCCCCGTTTGTGTTAACGCTATAACTTTTGCGCAAACCAGATAATAAACGTTTTTTGGGTATTTTTTTTGGGGCAGCCGCTTTACAATGCGGGTGGGCGCTAAGTGGGTAAAGCAGGAGAAAAACCTTACCCACGGTGCACTGCTTGGCTTTTCCCTGCCATGCTGCCGTCAGTAAAGTGTAGCGGAGGGATTGGATGTGCGCACAATGCATGTGAGGGCGTCAGGACTGGACAGTGGCTGCTTTTCCAGTCTAGGTGAATGTATTTATAAAGCCATAATCCTGCTGTAGAATAATAACTTCAGTAAGCGTGGTGTTTGGCGCGAGCGATCCTCTGCAGAGTGCGCCGTGTTTCTACGCCGGGCTGCTTGTCCGGGTGGAGCCCGGGCCGCGCTCTTACCTGCACTGAGTCATTTTGCAAATCTAAAACAAATGTTTATGATCGTGTTTGAACTCGCAGTCGTGTTTGCTCGAATTCCTGGCCTCCGCTTTTTCCACACACCGGGATACACCGAGGAATCATTCGGGGGGGGGGGGGGGCTGATTGTGATTTACGTTTTCCAGCATCGGATCCCAGCTCTGCTCTCCTGCGATGGATCTGCTGTGTGCTTTTCATCCTCTTTACATTTAATGAGAGGGGTGCGCAAACTTTTACCAAAAAACTGCCTTTTACACATGAGGGGTGCCTGGGAATGAAGACAGACTGGGCAGCTTTTCCCAAAGTTACCCACGTGCCCACTGGGCACTTTCACCACCTTCCTGCCCAGGCCAATTTTCAGCGCTGTCATCCAACACTGTGCCCACCTGAAATTGTTATTTTTTTGAGAATGATCGACCTTTCTTTTGGTAGTATAATTCAGCACTGGATTATTTATTTTTTACAAAAAGACAAAAAACTTGGGAAAATACGCTTTTCTTTGTTTCTGTTATACAAATTGTTGTAAATAAGTAATTTTCCCCTTCATTGATGTGTACTGATAAGGTGGCACTGATGAGGTGGCACTCACATGCAACATTTATGGCCACTCATAGGCATCACTGGGCGCCGACTGGCATCACTTGGCGCCGCACTGGAGAGCAGATCTAGTGACTGCGGGCTCCTGGGGGGAGCAGATCTAGCGACTGCGGGCTCCTGGGGGGAGCAGATCTAGTGACTGCGGAGGGCTCCTGGGGGGAGCAGATCTAGTGACTGCGGAGGGCTCCTGGGGGGGGGGGAGCAGATCTAGTGACTGCGGAGGGCTCCTGGGGGGAGCAGATCTAGTGACTGCGGAGGGCTCCTGGGGGGAGCAGATCTAGTGACTGCGGGCGGCTCCTGGGGGGAGCAGATCTAGTGACTGCGGGCGGCTCCTGGGGGGAGCAGATCTAGTGACTGCGGGCGGCTCCTGGGGGGAGCAGATCTAGTGACTGCGGGCGGCTCCTGGGGGGAGCAGATCTAGTGACTGCGGAGGGCTCCTGGGGGGGGGAGCAGATCTAGTGACTGCGGAGGGCTCCTGGGGGGAGCAGATCTAGTGACTGCGGAGGGCTCCTGGGGGGAGCAGATCTAGTGACGGCGGGCTCCTGGGGGGAGCAGATCTAGTGACTGCGGGCTCCTGGGGGGAGCAGATCTAGTGACTGCGGAGGGCTCCTGGGGGGAGCAGATCTAGTGACTGCGGAGGGCTCCTGGGGGGAGCAGGTCTAGTGACTGCGGGCGGCTCCTGGGGGGAGCAGATCTAGTGACTGCGGGCGGCTCCTGGGGGGAGCAGATCTAGTGACTGGGGGGGGCGCGGTTATAGTGACTGCGGAGGGCTCCTGGGGGGGGAGAAGATCTAGTGACTGCGGGGGCTCCTGGGGGGGGGCAGCAGATCTAGTGACTGCGGGGGCTCCTGGGGGGGGCAGCAGATCTAGTGACTGCGGAGGGCTCCTGGGGGGAGCAGATCTAGTGACTGCGGAGGGCTCCTGGGGGGAGCAGGTCTAGTGACTGCGGAGGGCTCCTGGGGGGAGCAGATCTAGTGACTGCGGAGGGCTCCTGGGGGGAGCAGATCTAGTGACTGCGGAGGGCTCCTGGGGGGAGCAGGCCTAGTGACTGCGGAGGGCTCCTGGGGGGAGCAGATCTAGTGACTGCGGAGGGCTCCTGGGGGGAGCAGATCTTGTGACTGCGGGGGCTCCTGGGGGGAGCAGATCTAGTGACTGCGGAGGGCTCCTGGGGGGAGCAGATCTTGTGACTGCGGAGGGCTCCTGGGGGGAGCAGATCTTGTGACTGCGGAGGGCTCCTGGAGGGAGCAGGTCTAGTGACTGCGGAGGGCTCCTGGAGGGAGCAGATCTCGTGACTGCGGAGGGCTCCTGGGGGGAGCAGATCTAGTGACTGCGGAGGGCTCCTGGGGGGAGCAGATGTAGTGACTGCGGAGGGCTCCTGGGGGGAGCAGATGTAGTGACTGCGGAGGGCTCCTGGGGGGAGCAGATGTAGTGACTGCGGAGGGCTCCTGGGGGGAGCAGATGTAGTGACTGCGGAGGGCTCCTGGGGGGAGCAGATGTAGTGACTGCGGAGGGCTCCTGGGGGGAGCAGATGTAGTGACTGCGGAGGGCTCCTGGGGGGAGCAGATGTAGTGACTGCGGAGGGCTCCTGGGGGGAGCAGATGTAGTGACTGCGGAGGGCTCCTGGGGGGAGCAGATGTAGTGACTGCGGAGGGCTCCTGGGGGGAGCAGATCTAGTGACTGCGGGGGCTCCTGGGGGGGGAGCAGATCTAGTGACTGCGGGGGCTTCTGGGTTTAGTAACACTGTAACTTTCTTTGTGACGGTGAAGCGGGGGGCTGCCGCATGTGTACAGCCCTGATTGGCTGCATGTCCTTATTCGGACAGGAGGCAGTAAAACCACCATGGGGCAACCTCCTGATTTTACCGCCCTTGGCCTATTTTTTTTTTTTTTTCGGATAGTGTTAAATTCCCTTTTACCTCTGAATTTTACACGCTGTCTTTTAACGAGAACTGTAAACATTCCAGAAGTCTTTATAGGGCTGTGTAGTCTTCTGTTTAGATCGGGCAGAAGGTGATCGATGCTTCCATGTTCTCGTGTTTACAGTCTTGCTGGTCAGATGGTTGTCATCAGGAATGTCTCGCACTAGTTAGATTTTTTTTTCCCTGCATTTTATTTTTGTATTTTTTCTTAATAAAGCAAATTTTCAGCAGGGTTTTTTCAATGGTCAACATTTCTTACATTGTGGGGATGAGAGAAGTCCCTGTCCTGTGATGGAACAAGTGAGAAGACTTTAGGAAAAAAATTGCGGTTATCCGTGGTGGGCCTGTAGGCCCATTGAATTTTAATGGGGGACTCCTATGATTGGACTACTCCCTTTCCCGAAGCAACCCTACATACAGAGTCCAGACTGGCATAATGATGCATCCCTCAAGGGTTTGCCCAGGGACCACATGCACCCCTTTGGCCCTCTGGGCTTCTGCAGACACTAATCAGTTTCCTTTTTGCTCTGGTTATAGTAATGATTTCTAGCAGCCTACTGCAGCGTGTCTGCACTCTCTGACCATCTCCTGTGCCACGTCTGCACTCTCTGACCATCTCCTGTGCCGCGCCTGCCCTCTCTGACCATCTCTTGTGCCGCGCCTGCCCTCTCTGACCATCTCTTGTGCCCCGTCTGATACCGGCTGGAAGACTGAGGACATCTAGGGGTGGCATAGAATTACTGCAGATCACAGCGCTGGATTAAAGGTAAGTATTGCAGCAAAAAATATATATATTTTTATAGGTGTTGGGTGTCTTTAATTGTGTATTGGAAACATGGAGTTCTTCTTTGTTTAAAGCATCCATGGACGCCGCCTCCTCCTCCTGTATAATCCATGGACGCCGCCTCCTCCTCCTGTATAATCCATGGACGCCGCCGCCTCCTCCTGTATAATCCATGGACGCCGCCGCCTCCTCCTGTATAATCCATGGACGCCGCCGCCTCCTCCTGTATAATCCATGGACGCCGCCGCCGCCTCCTGTATAATCCATGGACGACGCCGCCGCCGCCTCCTGTATAATCCATGGACGCCGCCGCCTCCTCCTGTATAATCCATGGACGCCGCCGCCTCCTCCTGTATAATCCATGGACGCCGCCGCCTCCTCCTGTATAATCCATGGACGCCGCCGCCTCCTCCTGTATAATCCATGGACGCCGCCGCCTCCTCCTGTATAATCCATGGACGCCGCCGCCTCCTCCTGTATAATCCATGGACGCCGCCGCCTCCTCCTGTATAATCCATGGACGCCGCCGCCGCCTCCTGTATAATCCATGGCCGCCTCCTCCTGTATAATCCATGGCCGCGGCCGCCTCCTCCTGTATAATCCATGGCCGCGGCCTCCTGTATAATCCATGGCCGCCGCCGCCTCCTCCTGTATAATCCATGGACGCCGCCGCCTCCTCCTGTATAATCCATGGCCGCCGCCGCCTCCTCCTGTATAATCCATGGCGGCCGCCGCCGCCTCCTGTATAATCCATGGCCGCCGCCGCCTCCTGTATAATCCATGGCCGCCGCCTCCTCCTGTATAATCCATGAAGGCTCCTCCCCCCCCCCCCCCCCCCCCGTCCCCCTGACCAGCTTTTGTGTGTTTCTTTGCTGTTGGGTTGATGGTTTGCTCCAATCATCTCATTGTCTATGGCTGTTTATAAGTCTAGCTGGTTGTTGTTGTTCCTCGGTGGTGAACATATTCTTGTTGTAGCGGTATGGTAGTTCTGCAACACTGAAAACACAAATAAAAGGGGCATTGCAGGAAGGTACACAAGGGGTTAAATGTGAAAATATGGCAAAATATATTTTTAAATATATAAAATTAAAATGTTTTTTTTTTTTTTCCCCACAGCAAAACCTTTCACCCAGCTACTGAAGGGAATGCAACTTCATCGGGATGACTTTGAGGTCATAAAAGTTATCGGCCGGGGAGCATTTGGAGAGGTTAGTAGGTTTTCTATTGCCTAATGTTTTTATTTTTATTTTTGAGGGGGGGAGTGGGGGTCGATATTTTTGGATGATGAATATACAGTGGAACCTCGGATTGCGAGTAACGCGCTTAACGATCATTTTGCAATACGAGCGCTGTATTTAAAAAAAATCTATGCATTAAGGTGAAAAAACATCTGATGATGCCGCCCCCCCCCGATCCCCCGTTTTACTTACCTGACGCATCGAAAGTCCCGCGCTCGGTCCCGAGATCCTATTCGCTGCTCAGCCTGGCCGCTGATTGGCTAGAGCGGATGGATTGAGAGCAGCGCAGCCATTGGCTGGTGCTGCTGTCAATCACATCCAGAGACGCGGCGCGCTGAGGGGCTGAGCCGAGTGATACAGCGAGCGGCTATGGCGGGAGCGCGCCCGCAATTGCTCATCACCATGCGAGCTCTCTCGCATGAAGTTGGTGAGTTCTTGCGGGGAGGACAGAGACAGCCGCCGTGGCACCCCAGAAGAGGAGGATCGGGGCCACTCTGTGCAAAATGAACTGCACAGTGGAGGCAAGTATAAGATGTTTGTTATTTTAAAGAAAACATTTTTTTCTCCTTTTTAGTAACCCTTTAACGCAGGGGTCTTCAAACTACGGCCCTCCAGTTGTTCAGGAACTACAATTCCCATCATGCCCTAGTCATGTCTGTGAATGTCAGAGTTTTATAATGCCTCATGGGATGTGTAGTTCCACAACAGCTGAAGGGCCAGAGTTTGAGGATCCCTGCTTTAACTGAAGCAACTTTACAGGAAGAGAAAATAGTTTACACGGCAAACCCCTCCCTCCCACAGAGCTGATTATTCTGTGATTGGCCACAGCCAAAGTCGTCTGTTCTGGAGGCAACTTTAAGTCGCGTTGTAAGTTGCTCCAAGTCGCGCTGAAGTCGCCTTGCAAAGTCGCGCTGTAAGTTGGGTTGCCCCTGTGTGAACCGGCACCGACGGGTTTTCCTTATAACTTGCACCTGAAACTGATTGAAGAAACAGTTCAGGTGAGGATATCATTGGCTCCCTGGACAGGAAGTGTCCGAATATTAACCACTAGTCCACCGGGGCCTATTCTGGCACTTCTCTCCTTCATGTAAAAATCACAATTTTTTTGCTAGAAAATTAATCAGAACCCCCAAACATTATATATATTTTTATTTTTAGCAGACACCCTAGGAAATAAAATGGCGGTCATTGCAACTTTTTTTTTCTCGCACGGTATTTGCGCAATAATTTTTCAAACGCCTTTTTGGGGGGGAAAAAACGGTTTCATGAATTAAGAAACAACAAAACAGTAAAGTTAGCACAATTTTTTTGTATAATGTGAAAGATGTTACGCCGAGTAAATAGATACCCAACATGTCACGCTTTAAAATTGCGCACACTCATGGAACGGCGCCAAACTTCGGTACTTAAAAATCTCCATAGGTGACGCTTTAACATTTTTTTACAGGTTACTATTTTCGAGTTACAGAGGAGGTCTAGTGCTAGAATTGTTGCACGCGCTCTAACGCACGTGACGTTACCTCACATGTGGGGTTTGAACTGCGTTTACATATGTGGGCGGGACTTGCATGCGTGTTCGCTTCTGCACACGAGATAACGGGGACAGGGGCGTTCTGGGAAGAAAAAAAAAAAATTATTTTACTTAATTTTTTTTTATTTTTACACTTTTTTTTACGTTTTTTTTTTTTTTTTTTATCATTTTTATTCCTATTACAAGGAATGTAAACATCCCTTGTAATAGGAATCAGTGTGACAGGTCCTCTTTATGGAGAGATGTGGGGTCAATAAGACCTCCCCCTCCCCCCACATCTCTCCTCCAGGCTTACAAGCATGAAATCGGTGAAAAAAAATCACAGATCGACAGCCGTGATTGCGGCTTTGTTTACTTCCGGGTACCGGGCGTGACGTCATAACGTCACGCCTCCGACGGTCATAGAGATGACTGGTGACCATCTGGTCACCAGTCATCTCTATGGTTTCCAGCCAGCGCCGACCGATTCGCTCTCCGGGCCCCCGATGGGATGGGAGAGCCCGGAGAAGCACCGGATGGCGGCGGGAGGGGGGGGTGTCCCCTCCCGCTGCCTCTAAGAACGATCAAGCGGTGGAACCGCCGCTTTGATCGTTCTTATTGTGCACAGAATCAGCGGCTGAAGACAGCGATATCTGAATGATGCCTGTAGCTGCCCCCATCATTCAGATATCACTGCACAAAGCCGAGGACGTCGTATGACATCCTCCCGTGGACAAGTGGTTAAAAGTCAGCAGATGAAACGGGGCTCGACAAATCCCGGTCGCCAGGGCGACTAGAAATAGTGTCCTGGCGACTTGGCTTGGAAGGGGGGCAAAAAAAAAAAAGCTGGCGCCATCTGGTGGTGAGCCGTTGGTATTACAAGTTACCACCAGATGTGTGAGCTGGCGCCATCTGGTGGTGGCCGTTGATATTAAGTTAAGCATTACAAGTTAAACAGCAATTCTAATGTAATTTTTCACTATTTTCACTGCCATCTTCTTCCCTCTAATTAGAACCCCCAAACATTATATATTTTTTTTATCCTAACACCCTAGAGAATAAAATAGCGATCGTTGCATTACTTTCTGTCACGCCGTATTTGCGCAGCGGTCTTACAAGCGCACTTTTTTTGGAAAAAATTACACTTTTTTTTAATTAAAAAATAAGACAACAGTTATCCCCATTTCTTTTAATATTATGAAAGATAATGTTACGCCGAGTAAATTCATACCCAACATGTCACGCTTGCGTCCGCTCGTGGAATGCCGACAAACTTTTACCCTTTAAAATCTTCATAGGTGACGTTTAAAAAAATCTACAGGTTGCATGTTTTGAGCTACAGAGGAGGTCTGGGCCTAGAATTATTGCTCTCGCTCTACCGATCGCAGCGATACCTCACATGTGTGGTTTGAACACCGTTTACATATGCGGGCGCTGCTCACGTATGTGTTCGCTTCTGCGCGCGAGCTCGTCGGGACGGGGCGAGTTTTCTGGCTCCTAACTTTTGTAGCTGGCTCCTAGATTCCAAGCAAATTTGTCAAACCCTGCTGTATTTGTAGCTGCTGAATTTTTCGTTTTTCGGGGGAGTCTGGAGCTCCTCTTTAAATTGTGTTTTTCGGTTTGCGGCGCTCGGAAGACAACCTGCTTTAACCTCCTTTTCCAGGCAATAAAACCACGACGGAGGTCCTAATGCTTTCCCTCTCGCACAACTCGCAGCCCTATAGGAAATTCTTCAGCAAAGCTGTGTTTGTGAGTTGCGGTTGTGGACTTGAGTCATCTTTAGGTCATGGAAAGTGTCAGGAATGTAAAGCATATTAGAGGAGAGTTGTGTCATGTCTCACCCAGAGAAGACGTCTGATCAACACTTTGGTTCTGGCTTCGCCCTCAGCGATTGCAACACATTCTATATAACATTTTGTGCCAGAGCCTTATCACTTGGCACCAGAGTGCAACAAAAACTTCCGTCTTGCCAACATTCCAAGGACACCTGAGTGCTTTTGCTACATGTTGGAAGTAAAGATGGCAGGGGCGTCAACATGAATAGGTGCCAATATAAGGAAGGGCAAAATTTTATGTATGCCAATAACAGGCTTAGGTGCAGGAAGCCTTGGCAGCCAATCATAAGCCTGCTTTCACTGTTCTCACCACCTTAACCACTTAACCCCCAGACCATATTGCTGGTCAAAGACCTGGCCACTTTTTGCGATTCGGCACTGCGTCATTTTAACTGACAATAACGCGGCTCCCAAATAAAATTGGCGTCCTTTTTTTTACCCACAAATAGAGATTTATTTTGGTGGTATTTGATCACCTTTTGCCGTTTTTAGTTTTTGCACTATAAACAAAAATAGAGCGACAATTTTGAAAAAAAATTATAATTTTTACTTTTTGCTATAATAAATATCCCCCAAAAATATATAAAAAAACTACAGTATTTATCGGGGTATTGCGCGCTCCGGCGTATAGCGCACACCCCTAAAGTGGACCCGCATTCCTGTAAAAAAAAACATTTTAGTACTTAGTTTTGGTGTCTTGCGCGGCGGCCTCGTCAAGTCCGGCGTCCGTCTGCGGCTTCGGTGGTGTCCTTGTCGGGTTCTGCGTCCTTCTGCGGTGTCCTCCTCGCTCGATCCCCGCTTCCCGCGCTGAGTTTGAACTACTGCATATACCAAGCGCAGTACACTCGTGTATAGTCGGGCAGGCACGGCTCCTCTCGGGGTCATATGTTTCCTCAGTTTAGGCCGATACGTATTCTTCTATAAAAATCGCAATAAGCGTTTGGTTTGCAGAAAAGTTATAGCGTTTACAAAATAGGGGGTATTTTTATGGCATTTTTATTATTTTTTTTTTTTTTTTTACTAGTAATGGCGTGTTTTTTTTTTTTTTTTTTTTTTTTTTTTTTTGGTACTGCGACATTATGGCGGACACTTTTGACACATTTTTATAGCGATCAGTGCTATAAAAATGCCACTGGCAGTGAAGGTGTTAACACTAGGGGGCGGGGAAGGGGTCAAGTATGTTCCCTGCGTGTGTTCTAACTGTAGGGGGGGTGGCCTCACTAGGGGAAATGACTGATCGCTGTTCATACATTGTATGAACAGAAGATGAGCATTTCTCTTCCTGACCTCTCTCCGTAATGAGCGATCGCGCCCGCCGGGCACAGGAGTCGGGGGAGAGTGGGGGGCACGTGAGAGCCGACATATAGCTACGGACTCTCGCGCAGGGGAGCCGACCTGCCGCCGTGAAACACCGGCGGCTGGTCGGCAACCAGTTAAACTAATTGTCCCCCTTCATTAGAGCTGGGCGATTTTGGCCCCCCAAAAAATCTGCGATTAAAAATAAATAAAAAACTTGATTCATGATTGAAATCAAGTTTTTTTTTTTTTCTTCTGATGGACACCGTGCCGGTTCTAAGTTTTTAGGTGAGGCCTAGTCCGCCGCGATCCTGGGAAAAGGGCGTGGACTGGGCCGAAGCCGCGGGCTCGCCTAAAAACGTAGGACTGGCGCTCCGCGGCCTCGCCTAAATCATCCTGTCTGCAGCTCGCCGCAATCCTGGGAAAAGGCCGCGGACTAGGCCGAAGCTACGGCCTCGCCTAAAAACTTAGGACCGGCACTCCGCGGACTAGGCCTAAAACGCGGCCTCGCCTAAAACATCCTGCCCGCAGCTCGCCGCGTTCCTTGGAAAAGGCCACGAGCGACGTCCGGCCTTTTCCCAGGATCGCGGCGAGCTACGGGCAGGATTTTTTAGGCAAGGCCGCAGCTTCGGCCTTCTCCACGGAGCGCCGGTCCTATGGGGGGAATCGATTTGGTCAAAATCTGAATCTATTTGCCCTCGCAACTCGATTCAAATCATTTTTTTCCCCAGCCTACCCTTCATGACCAGGTCGTTTTTTTTTTCTTCTTTTTGGCAAGTTGGGTTGCCATAGGCCACAACGTTTTTACAAGAGGTCGGGTTGGGTGTCGCCAATATGCTTTTCACTATCTATCCTAAACACTGGCGGGAGGTGGGGCAGTGACAAGAGAACAGAGTTTCGTGCTACTTTTACAAAGACGAGTGAGAAATGTAAAATATGCTATTGAAAGGTCAATGCGTATTTCCTTGAAAAAATAAATAAGTTTCTTTGCATCTCAGAAGTTGGGCTGTGCAAAACATCGATTTGAATTAAAAATCTAGTCGGTAGGTCAAATCGATTCCGATTTTGACAAAATCAATTTTTTTTTTTCTCACCAGGATCGGCGCTGACAACACTGGTCCTTAGGAGCTGCAGGCAGAAGTTTTTAGTCAAGGCCGTGGCTTCGGCCTAGTTCGCGAGGCCAGATGCCACGGACTAGGCCGAAGCCACTGCCTCGCCTAAAAACTCCTGCCCGCAGCTCCCCAAAAATAGAGCGACATTTAAAAAAAAAAAATGAAATCTTTTTTTACCTTTTTTCTATAATAAATATCCCCAAAAAATCTATATATAAACAATTTTTTTCCTCAGTTTAGGCCGATACGTATTCTACATATTTTTGGTAAATAAAAAAAATCGCAATAAGCATTTGATTGGTTTGCGCAAAAAGTAATAGCGTCTGCAAAATAGGGGATAGTTTTATGGCATTTTTATTAAAAATATATATAGATATATATATCTATATATAGATAATATTTTTACTAGTAATGGCGGCGATCTTGCGACTTTTATCGTGACTGCGACATTATGGCGGACACTTTTGGGACCATTATCATTTTTACAGCGATCAGTGCTATAAAAATGCACTGCTTACTGTGTAAATGACACTGGCAGTGAAGGGGTTAACCTGTAGGGGGCGCTGAAGGAGGTTAAGTGTGTCCTAGGTAGTGATTCTAACTGTTGGGGCGTGGCTACTAGTGACACGTCACTGACCGCTGTTCCCGATGACAGGGAGCATTCGATCAGTGACATGTAACTAGGAAGAACGGGGAGATGTTGTGGTTACAATGACAGCACTGTGACATGACCACGAGACACCGGCGGACATCGAGTCCACGGGCACGGGGCTCGCGACAGGGTCGTGCAACCGACCACACGGCAGGAAATTGAAGGGGACGTACCTGTACGCCCATTTGCTTGTCCGTGCCGCTCTGTCTACGTATATGTGTGCGCGCTGGTCCTTAAGCCGTTACATGTGAACCTTTTGTGGATGTGTAATAGATTATTTGTGGAGAATAAGGAGATGGTTTAGGTGTTTGTTTGTTTTTGTTTTCTATACCCTGTATGAAAGCCAAAATCTGATTTTACTATTGTATTTATATATGATATTTTTCTTTTTGTAGGTGGCTGTGGTTCGAATGAAAAGCACCGAGCGTATATACGCCATGAAAATCCTAAACAAATGGGAGATGCTCAAGAGAGCAGAAGTAAGTCTGCCTTCGTATCTGGGGGGGTCTTTAAAAAGAAAGCGGTGAGCTGACGTGATGAAGCAGAACGTGACATCGCCTCTGGGCATGCACCATGTCATGTGCATCATTGCATTGTCTGTTGTGTGCTTCTGATGTTGGGTGACTGTCTGATGGAGAAGTTGTATGGCTGGGCCTCCATGGACCAGAACTGAAGGGGTTAATGTCGGTCTTCGTAACGGAGGTCGCCATTGTCGAACGTGCTTGTTTATGTATGGAAAGACTTTTCAGCATGTTGTTGATTTTGGAGTGATCTGTTCGCAGCAAGTTCGATGTATCTTAATGCCCGCGCTATAATCAAATGACGGCTACAACGCGGGCCTGAAAATCCGGGAGGACGTCAATAGACGTCCTCCCCTTTGCACGCGCAACGCGCACCATGGCCCGCACTGTGATCACTGAGTCTCTGAGACTCGGTGAATCACAGATCCGTGTAAGGGGCCGGTCCCAGCCCCTTACCATGCGATCAGCTGTCAGCCAATGACAGCTGATCGCATGATGTAAACAAAGGATCGGTAATTGGCTTTTTTTTCTTCTCACACTGTCGGCGTGAGGAGAAAAAAAGATCGGCTTGTTCACAAGGACATCGGTCCCGAAGAGGAAGGAGGCACATCTGCCTTCACTGTGCCCAAAAATACCCCCTGCCAGTGCCACCTTTCAATGCCCGCAGTGCCACCTCTCAATGCCCCCTATTAATGCTGCCTATCAGTGCCCGCAGTGCCACCTCTCAATGCTGCCTATCAGTGCCCGCAGTGCCACCTCTCAATGCTGCCTATCAGTGCCTGCAGTGCCACCTCTCAATGCTGCCTATCAGTGCCCGCAGTGCCACCTCTCAATGCCCCCTATTAATGCTGCCTATCAGTGCCCGCAGTGCCACCTCTCAATGCTGCCTATCAGTGCCCGCAGTGCCACCACTCAATGCCCCCTATTAATGCTGCCTATCAGTGCCACCTCTCAATGCCACCTATTAATGCTGCCCCATCACTGCCACTCATTAGTGCCCATCACTGCCACTCATCAGTGCCCCCTATCAATGACACCTATTAGTGCCACTTCTCAGTGCAGCCCCATCAGCATACATCAATGAAGGAGAAAAATTACCAATTTGCAAAAAAAATTAATAAAATATATATATTGTCATTCAAAGTGCGACAGCGCTGAAAGCTGAAAATTGGTCTGGGCAGGAGGGGTGTTTAAGTGCCCGGTAAGCAAATGGTTAAAGCAGAGCTCCACCCAAAAGAGGAAGCCCCGCTGCCACATTTTGTACCCTTTTAGAGGGGAGCAGGTACCTGTTAGTTTTCTGCGGTGCGGTACCCCTGAAGTTCGCCTTCCTCCTCCTTTTGCCGCCACCGGGCCATTCAGAAAGTGCAGTGTGCTTCGCACTGTGGGACTTGAAAAGGCCTCGCTGCCGGTTTCCCTTAGACGGGATGACGGCGGAAGCGCCCAAGAGCCAATTGAAAAATCGACTGAGGTGCTAAAAATGTGGGATCCCTGGACAGGTAAGTGTCCTAATATTAAATGTCAGCAGCTACAGTATGTGTAGCTGCTGACTTTTAGATTCTGGGGGGTGGAGCTCTGTTTTAAACTTCACTGAATCCAATGGAGTCACAATACATTCCTGCGGCCATCCAGAACCTCTACCCCTAGACCAGGGATATGCAATTAGCGGACCTCCAGCTGTTGCAGAACTACAATTCCCATGAGGCATAGCAAGACTCTGACAGCCACAAGCAGGACAGGCAGAGGCATGATGGGACTTGTAGTTTTGAAACAGCTGGAGGTCCGCTAATTGCATATCCCTGCCCTAGACTAATCTACCTATAGTGTTGGCGTTTGCAGCCTAATCAAATTTTTTTTTATTCAACCCTCTCACGTCTGGTCTATTGTAATATGAAGGCCGAGTTGGAGCCCTATTATCCTGGTGGGACGTCATATGATGTCTTCCCAGGTTAGCGCTCCAGCGCGATCTGTCTGATCACTGTACCAGCCCACTGCCACGTGGCCAACCCCCTGCAGATCATATGACAATTGTACACAATGAAGGGTTTTGATTCATGGCTTTCATTGTGTACTATTGTGATGAGCTCTGTGATTGGTCACAGTGATCACATGGTACAGACAAGGCCAATCAAAGCCCATCTCTAGAATAGTTTTTCATTCATAAAAAAAAATGGTTGCTTATAACTGTAAAATTCAGTTATAAGCAATCATAGTGTGTTAAAAAATAAGTTCTGATCACCTCCCCAGAATAGTACAGTGTTACTATGGTGTGCGAATTCAGCTATAATTGGTATGGGTGCATTTTTTTTTTCCTGCAAAAGTTGGCATTGGCCTGTAAGTGTGTTTGCGCCTTGTAGGGGTCATGCCAGTTGTTGGGGTTACAGGGATTAAGGAACAGAGATGCTGGATTTTCATTTGCTCGCTCCATTGTGAACCGCCTGTAATACCAGAACATCTGAAATTTGTATTGTAAGAAAAGATTGTATGGCCAGCTCTATTCATACCATTCATCTATCCCCTGTACAGTAGTAGACCTTGTACACATTTAGCGTTCAGTTCCTGGTGGTTGCCTGATAGTGTCAGGATCTAATCTAATGAATTTATACTCCACAGACAGCCTGTTTCCGGGAGGAGAGGAACGTTCTGGTGAATGGAGATTGTCAGTGGATCACTACGTTGCACTACGCCTTTCAAGATGAAAACTTTTTGGTAAATATTTGTATCTGAAAGTATTTGTGTGTGGGACCGGAACCTCATAATGTGTGCATGGCGCTAATGGGTGGAATTCAAAACCTCTGCTTGTCCCTGTACACCAGGGGTGTCAAACTCAGTTTCATGGTGGGCCACATCATCATTATGATTGCCCTCAAAAGACCGGTTGTATCTGTAAGATTAGATGTCCAGCGCATCCCCTCCCCTTTTTATTAGATGCCAAGAGCCAACCCACCATAGGAAGTTGAGTTCCCCACTCTCCCTTACATCACAGTGCACCCCCCTTTCCTTATGCTGCTGCTGGGAAAACGCTGGATGCATTGCTTAAAAGCAGAAAGTAAGATTCTTGAGGAGGACCAGAGGAGGGCTGCAGCTGCAGGAGAGGTGCGAGGGGCAACTTGAAATGGCCTGGAGGGCCGGATTCGGCCCGCGGGCCCTTGTGTTTGCCACCTATGCTGTACACAGTCACCTCCTTTAGTTGCACAGTCTGGTTGAAAAAAGACAAGGCCGTCCAGTTCAACCCGCGGCCGTCCAGTTCAACCCGCGGCCGTCCAGTTCAACCCGCGGCCGTCCAGTTCAACCCGCGGCCGTCCAGTTCAACCCGCGGCCGCCATCATTCCATACTCAAAGTAATTCCTGGAGTTCTTCCTTAATATTGCATGGGCAAGTGGTACTCCCGTCACTTGATGAACCTGGTAGCAGTGGGGGAAAATCGAACCACAGACTCCTCAATGCCCACAGCCACATTATTGGTTGGCCGCATGTGTTCAAGTGTGAAGGCACTTTTGAACCCCCCCCCCCCCCCCTCAATCAAAATTTGTAAGTATTCATAGCCGTCTTGGGCTGCTGCAGGTTGGACACTCCTCTTCTAGCCCTTTCCTTCCCAGTTTGACTGTCCCTGGCCCACCATCACATCCATTGGATTTCAGTTCTCTCCATCATTGAGGCTCAGCATTACATGTGGGTGGTTACTTCAGGGCGGTCTGCATGAAAATTTAGCCTGCCTATTGGTTGAACTGGATGCTATTGGTTGACCTGGCCCAACGCCTCCACTCAAATTGACATCTACCCATTAGGAAGCTATGTACAGGCACCCCGCTGACCTTTCCCGCCAGCCATGATCTGCCTGCATTCAATGTAGTATGCGTTTTTTGGCAGTGTCTTGCCCAATGCCTGACCACCCTTTCAGCAGGGGGAGGGGCTTTGAGGGAAATGTGTGGGGGCTTGTTAGGAGATGTAATAGAATTAGTTAGCCAACCACTGTCTGAACATTACTGACAGTGTTCCTCTCATCTCCAGTTATGAAGTTTGAAGAGAACCTTCAGACTAAGTTAAGCTGTTTTACCCCCCAGTGTATGCAGGGATCAGAACTACCTGCCAAGTACCCTGTAATAATGGTCAGGTGTTAACACCGTTACGATATTCCATTCCACCAACCCAAGACAGCTTCCGACACTCCACAATCCAGCAGACAGGACCCATTGGATTTGCCCCAGAATAACGAGACACGGCTCTGTTCTCTGGTTCCAAACAGATGACTTTTAATGGTAAAACTCAGGTTTTTATACAGTTAGAAGCCCCAAGAAACAATGGCTTAACTCCACCCACAACATGACACACGGAGCTCAATACACATTCCTTTAGATAATGACATTCAGATAATCTACATGAGCTAATTACTAGTCATTTATCCAGACATTCCGATAAGCTCTTTTCACCTCAGTACAATACACATTCCTTTGGTAAACATAAGTCCGACATCTGACCTTTTAGATTGTGTTCATTCTCATCACATATCTATCATCGATAGAACTTCCACACAATACAGGGTTGGTTAGCATAGCACCATGAAATATCTTAGATGCCAGGCTTAATTAACACAATAGACAATAGAATGCAATCACAGCAAGCTTTCATCACTACAGCCAGGTAGCTGGAGGTGATTAACATCAATTAACATCTCAACAGTCTATGTTCCACATTGAAGGAGACACTCTATTGACCTGTTGGGTTCAGAAGGAACAACTTGTAATATTTCAAGATATCCTGCAATACATGAATTATCATTACTGTCCCATATCATGTAATCCATGATATCAGTTCTCAGTCATCCTATGCCCCTAGTGGACATAGGATGACCCTAGACACAAGAGTCATTGGTGAAGCTGACGCAGGAGTACCCCACATGCTTCAAGCGCCTCTGGGTCCCACGGGCCATACCGTTACATACCCTAAAAACTCTTAAAAATATTTCTATACAAGTGAGGTTTAAGGCTCCATTCACATTTGTGAAAAAGAGAAGGATGAATAGGGCGCTTCTGCCAAGGATCTTCGGACAAACTAATTAAAGGGTCATCATGGGGTGGATGGTACAGTACATAATTGAGTACCGTATTTATCGGCGTATACCGCGCACTTTTTTGCCCTGAAAATCAGGGCAAAATCGTGTGTGCGCTGTATACGCCGATACCCGGTTTCCCGCGCCGAGTTTGAATACTGCGCCGACATATACCGAGCGCAGTACACTCGTGTATTGTCGGGCAGTCTCGGCTCCTCTCGCGCTGACGTCCTGGACGTACAGGACGTCAGCGCGGGAGTAGCCGAGCCTGCCCGACAATACACGAGTGCACTGTGCTCTGTATATGTCGGCGCAGTATTCAAACTCGGCCTGGGAAACGAGCGGCGAGGACACCGCAGAAGGATGCCGGACCCGACGAAGAGGACACCCGAAGCCGCAGACGGACGCCGGACCAGACGAGGCCGCTGATGGAAGCCGCGCAAGACACCAAAATTGTAAGTAAAAAAAAACTTTTTTCCAAAGAAATTCGGGGCAACTTTAGGGATGCGCGCCATACGCGGGAGCGCGCTATACCCCAATAAATACGGTATTTACTCTGCACATGGAGACCGCAAGCTGCTTCCAGTAGCATACAGTACATAAGCCCAGCCATATATGGATCAAAATTTGGCCGGTTCAGTAATACTTGTGTTCTGTTGGTCGGGAAGGCTTTCCGTGCCACCCCCTCCGGCAGAACACAATAGCGCTACTGACTATGTTGATGGGGGAATCCAGTGATTTACACCCGTGGTGGAAGGAAATAAAGTCCTCATGTGGTGATTGTACAGTTATGGCAGCCCAACGTACGCAACCCTGTCCTTGGAACCCAATAGTGATGAAGTGGCGTGAGTGCTAATCTTTCCCCCTTCTTTGTTTGACTTGCAGTATCTAGTCATGGATTACTACGTCGGAGGGGACCTTTTAACACTTCTTAGCAAGTTTGAAGACCGGTTACCGGAAGACATGGCCAGATTTTACCTTGCAGAGATGGTGCTGGCCATACATTCCATTCATCAGCTACACTACGTACACAGGTAATGCCATCCCACAATGCTGGGTAACCAAATCCGCTTGATCTAGACAATTGCTCACGTAGAGACCAGGGTTCATTTTGGCAGCAAATTTAGGTTTAGTTTTAGTCTTAGAACAATGGAATTTTTTAGTTTTGGTCCCATTTTAGTCTCCAATTGTTTGTTTTTTAATTTTAGTCATATTTAGTCGACTAAAACATCCAGTACATTTTAGTCGCCCAAAACTCATTTCAGTCGACTAAAATCGAATGAGTGTACCGTATATACTCGAGTATAAGCCGAGTTTTTCAGCACATTTTTTTATTTATTTTTGCTGAAAATGCCCCCCTCGGCTTATACTCGAGTCACCTTTTTGCGCTTGAACTCCCGGACTTTGGGGACCCGGTGCCCGCCGTAGGTCCCCTGGACCCCAAGCTTGGCACACATGTAGCCCCACTTTTCCTCTACAAGTGTGCAAAGTTTGTTGGCCGAGGGATCTACGGCCGGGGAGCACCGATTTTTCAAAGCCGGGCACCCCTTCCATAGACTCCCATGTTAAACCTTCATTTCTCCGGTGACTTTGGGGACCGGATACCAGCCGGTCTTGGGTGCCCTGGACCCGGATCTTGGGTGCCCTGGACCCCGGATCTTGGGTGCCCTGGACCCCGGATCTTGGGTGCCCTGGATCTTGGGTGCCCTGGATCTTGGGTGCCCTGGATCTTGGGTGCCCTGGATCTTGGGTGCCCTGGACCCTGGATCTTGGGTGCCCTGGACCCTGGATCTTGGGTGCCCTGGACCCTGGATCTTGGGTGCCCTGGATCTTGGCATGAAAGGAGACTTTTTTTTTTTTTTTTTTATCCTCTAGTAAACCTTTATTGGATTGTCAAAAATAACTTTCTATTGTTGGTACAATGATGTTATAGAATGAAAGTGTGTTGTGAACTCCTTTTAGGTAAAAATATACAGAGTACAAGTTTACTTTGTGGAAGAATAAGAAATGTTCCCATGGGGCAATGCTGAGGTCTGAAATCCTCACTTCCTGTTCTTCTGTCTGTAACTCCACACAGTAATGCAAGGCTTTCTCCCCGGTGTGGAGAAAGCCTCTTGAGGGGGGGGAAGGGGCGAGTAGGAGGGTCAGGACGCTCTCTACTTTGCAGATAGAGAAAGGAGCTGTGTGTTAGTGTACTTCCTGACTCTCCTGCTCGCCCCCTCCCCCCTCAAGAGGCTTTCTCCACACCAGGGAGAAAGCCTCGCATTACTGTGTGGAGTTACAGACAGAATAACAGGAAGTGAGGATTTCTCAGAAGAAATAAGGACATTTAAAATCAAAATGGAAGGATGAGGTAAGTGAAGGAGAGGACGGCACTAAGGGAAAGGAAGATATTTAGGGAAAAAATGTTTTACCTTTACAACCCCTTTGTAAAAGGTACAATTTGTTTTCCTAAATATCTTCCTTTACCTTAGTGCCGTCCTCTCCTTCACTTACCTCATCCTTCCATTTTGCTTTTAAATGTCCTTATTTCTTCTGAGAAATCCTCACTTCCTGTTCTTCTGTCTAACTCCACACAGTAATGTGAGGGTTTCTCCCTGGTGTGGAGTGTCGTGCTCGCCCCCCTCCCTTGGACTACAGGAGAGTAAGGACGCTCTCTATGTTGCAGATAGAGAAAGGAGCTGTGTGTTAGTGGGCGTCCTGACACTCCTGCTTGCCCCCTCAAGAGGCTTTCTCCACACCAGGGAGAAAGTCTCGCATTACTGTGTGGAGTTAGACAGAAGAACAGGAAGTGAGGATTTCTCAGAAAAGGAAGGTAAAGGAAGATATTTAGGGGGAAAAAATTACCTTCACAACCCCCTTTTAATATAACAATCACAGCAATCTTTAAATGTAGATTAAGTGCTGAGCCTGGCTCTGTGCATTTTCTCTGCCATTCCTTTTTTTTTTCCTACCGCAATGTGCGCTGTCACAATAACTCCGCCCACACGTCTGCTTACTTTGGAAAATCGGCTTGTAGACCATTCAGTCAATATTTGCTTTAGCTGCCTGTTTTTATTTTGCAATGGCAGAGTCGGCCAAGCTTCTCCAATGAGAGAGCTGCATTCCTTCATCTGCGTTTAACACTTTCGCCACGTTCCCTGGAGCGCTCGGTTCTTCGCACCCTTTCCGCTTTATTGCTATACAGGCATCGCTGTGTTTTATGTGCTTGTGTACTGCGGATGAGATGGATGTGAGCGTGCGGTTTTGGCAGCTTCTTGTTTGATCTCAAGCATGCGCAATAAACTGTCGTGGGAGAACCCTGTAATAAATGGTTTGCAAATAAAAAAAATGTAATAAAAGGATGTAAAACAAAAAGGTTACAGATGACAGAATTTAAAGAGAAAATAAAATTTAGCCGAAAACTTTTGTTTCCATTAAAAAATTAACCCGCGGTTTTCCCATGTTGATGCATAAGGCCACAACAAGGTTCCTTTTATCCCCCCCCCCCCCCTCCAAACCAGGTGGCCACTTAAAGTGGTTGTAAACCCTTTCTGACCTCTTGCACCTACAGGTAAGCCTAGATTAACCACTTAAGGACCCCCTACCGACGATATACGTCCGCAGAATGGCACGACTGGGCACGTACATGGCTCTTTAAGACCAGCCGTGCCGCGGTCCGAAGCTCCGTGCCGCGGTCCGTCCCCTGAGCTGAAGAACGAGGAGAGCTGTGTGTAAACACACCTTCCCCATTCTTCACTGTGGCGCCGTCATCGATCACAATTGATGACGTCGCACCTACAGCCACACCCCCTCTAAACTTGTAAACACACATGAGGTCATACATAACCCCCTACAGCGCCCCCTAGTGGTTAACTCTCAAACTGCAACTGTCATTTTCACAGTAATTGATGCATTTTTATAGCATTTTTGCTGTAAATATGACAATGGTCCCAAAAATGTGTCAAAATTGTCCGAAGTGTCCGCCATAATGTCGCACTCACGAAAAAAATCGCTGATCGCCGCCATTAGTAGTAAAAAAAATAAAAAAAAAATAATAATTAATAAAAATGCAATGAAGCTATCCCCTATTTTGTAAACACTATACATTTTGCTTTAACTGACAATTGCACGGTCGTGCGACGTGGCTCCCAAACAAAATAGAGCTTTCTTTTGGTGGTATTTGATCACATCTGCGGTTATTTTTTGCTCTATAAAACAAAAAGAGCGTCAATTTTGATTTTTTTTTTTACTAGGAATGGCGGCGATCTGCGTTTTTTTTTCCGGGACTGCGACATTATAGCGGACACATCGGACACTTTTGACACATTTTTGGGACCATTCACATTTATACAGTGAACAGTGCTATAAATATGCACTGATTACTATATAAATGTGACTGGCGGGGAAGGGGTTAACACTAGGGGGTGAGGAAGGGGTTAAATGTGTATCCTGGGTGTGTTCTAACTGTGTGGGGGGGAGGGGGGTGACTGGGGGAGGTGACCGATCTGTGTCCCTATGTACAAGAGACACAGATCGGTCTCCTCTCTCCCTGACAGGACGTGGAGCTCTGTGTTTACACCCCATCATTACACACAGAGCTCCACGTCCCTGCTCAGTTACTGGGGTGATGGGGCAGAATTCCTCCAACTGATGGGGCAGAATTCCTCCAACTGATGGGGCAGAATTCCTCCAACTGATGGGGCAGAATTCCTCCAACTGATGGGGCAGAATTCCCCCCAGTGATGGGGCACAATTCCCCCAACTGATGGGGCAGAATTCCTCCAACTGATGGGGCAGAATTCCTCCAACTGATGGGGCAGAATTCCCCCCAGTGATGGGGCAGAATTCCTCCAACTGATGGGGCAGAATTCCCCCCAGTGATGGGGCAGAATTCCCCCCCGTGATGGGGCAGAATTCCTCCCAGTGACACCAGTGATGGGGCACAATTCCTCCCAGTGATGGGGCAGAATTCCCCCCAGTGACACCAATAATGGGGCAGAATTCCTCCCAGTGACTCCAATAATGGGGCAGAATTCCTCCCAGTGACACCAATAATGGGGCAGAATTCCTCCCAGTGACTCCAATAATGGGGCAGAATTCCTCCCAGTGACACCAATAATGGGGCAGAATTCCTCCCAGTGACACCAATGAGGGGGGATTTTGTACTCCTGATGGCCACAGTCCGGCCCCCTTAAAGCCTGGAGGACAGTAATCCGGCCCTTTGTTTAGAAAGTTTGGAGACCCCTGTTCTATCGCATAAAATCCCAATAAAATACATTGACGTTTTTGGGTGTAACATGAGAAAGTGGGAAATTTCAAGGGGTATGAATACTTTTTCAAAGCACTGTATGTGAACAGCAGTAAGTGAGCAGCAATGAGCTTCTTGGTGATTTGTTGTAATAGTGGAAATGTCGCCTCATTTTGGAACGAAGTCGGATCTCAGCGTCGCTCCTCTTCGGATGTGCCGCGCCGCGGGCCGCCTGTTTTCACACACGCACTTCGCCTTTGTTCCTGCTGCCGCCGCCTTATTAAATCAGCCGCGTCGAGTTCACCGATGTGACAGCCGCGGTTTGTATTTCTGAGTGTCGGTGTTCTGCGGCCCGCTCCCCATTGTTCCATGTTGATAAACAAGGGCAGAGAGAGAACAGACTGTGCCGTCTTCTCTCCAATGTAAAGTTTAAGGTTTCGGTAAACGACTCGGGACGGGCTTCGTGTCGCCCAGTTCTGTGAAGATCAAATGTTTTATTTTTTTAAAACGGACATGTTTTTCTTACCTCCACTGTGCAGTTCGTTTTGCACACAGTGGCCCCCGATCCTCCTCTTCTGGGGTCCCTCTGCAACTCTCTTGGCTCCTCCCCACATCAGCTAACCCCAGATCAGATAAAAAGTGGCGGAGCTTGTCCATATAGCAAAATACGGGTAGGTATTGACAATATTTAATTCATCAAAAACCACGTCACCTAAACCAGCACCACCCTATCATACCTGTGCCAGGCCAACCAGAAACCCTGCCCCGCATCCCCCCCACGCTAGTCCCTGACACCCCTCCCCCGCTACAGTCCCTGACACCCCTCCCCCGCTACAGTCCCTGACACCCCTCCCCCGCTACAGTCCCTGACACCCCTCCCCCGCTACAGTCCCTGACACCCCTCCCCCGCTACAGTCCCTGACACCCCTCCCCCGCTACAGTCCCTGACACCCCTCCCCCCCGCTACAGTCCCTGACACCCCTCCCCCCCGCTACAGTCCCTGACACCCCCCCCCCCCGCTACAGTCCCTGACACCCCTCCCCCCCGCTACAGTCCCTGACACCCCTCCCCCCCGCTACAGTCCCTGACACCCCTCCCCCCCGCTACAGTCCCTGACACCCCCCCCCCCTACAGTCCCTGACACCCCCCCCCCCCCCCCCCACTACAGTCCCTGACGCACCAGAAGTGAAAAAAAGGTATTGCTTGACTTGCATTACATTTTTCGTTTTACATACATGCTCTGTTCCCATTGTGTATATAAAAGTTGGGGTATGCCTGTACTGCTTTAATGGCACCCCCAAATAGACCAGCCAATGCACTAAATCGCACCACAACGCAAGAAGAAAAAAGTTCCCGTCCTATTTTTCTGCGGTTGCGGCTCATAGGGCAGCAAATCTCATAGGCTGCCCCCTAATCACAACACCCCAAAATGCGTAAAACTGCGAGCGCACGGTCTGACTTTCATAGATGTGAGAAGAGCCTTATGAATGTCTTGTATCAGAACAACCAGGAGAACAAGACAAGGCAGCTGCAACTGCGCCCAAGAAACGTCACGTGTGACCCGGCACCCTCCTCCGAAGTCTCCTGGCTTTTTTTTTTTGATATGTAGGATCTTGTTTTGAATATTTGGGGTGACGAGGGGTGACGGGAGGTGACGAGGGGTGACGGGAGGTGACGAGGGGTGACGGGAGGTGACGAGGGGTGACGGGAGGTGACGAGGGGTGACGGGAGGTGACGGGAGGGGAAGAGGGGTGACGGGAGGTGACGGGAGGTGACGAGGGGTGACGGGAGGTGACGAGGGGTGACGGGAGGTGACGAGGGGTGACGAGGGGTGACGGGAGGGGACGAGGGGTGACGGGAGGTGACGAGGGGTGACGAGGGGTGACGGGAGGTGACGAGGGGTGACGGGAGGGGACTTGGGGTGACGGGAGGGGACTTGGGGTGACGGGAGGGGACTTGGGGTGACGGGAGGGGACTTGGGGTGACGGGAGGGGACTTGGGGTGACGGGAGGTGACGAGGGGGGACTTGGGGTGACGGGAGGGGACTTGGGGTGACGGGAGGTGACGAGGGGTGACGGGAGGTGACGAGGGGTGACGGGAGGGGACTTGGGGTGACGGGAGGGGACTTGGGGTGACGGGGGGTGACGGGAGGTGACGAGGGGTGACGGGAGGTGACGAGGGGTGACGAGGGGTGACGGGAGGGGACGAGGGGTGACGGGAGGTGACGAGGGGTGACGGGAGGGGTGACGGGAGGTGACGAGGGGTGACGGGAGGGGTGACGGGAGGTGACTTGGGGTGACGGGAGGTGACAAGATTTGCACAATTGTCTGTCCTGATGATTCCTTTGCAGGCTTTCTCCAGGTAACCAGTGCTGATTATGCATTTTATTCCCCAATGTTCTCGGATTGTCTTTCTATAGTTTTGTATCCGGGTTACTTTGTGTACTTTGGGTGATTCCCGCAGTCTATGGATGTAGGAAGTTAATGCCTGTGTTTTATTTTTATTTTCACAGAGACTTAAAGCCAGATAACGTTCTTTTGGACATGAATGGACACATTCGTTTGGCCGACTTTGGGTCGTGTTTAAAAATGAATGATGATGGAACGGTAAGCGTTGCGCTTTTGTGTGATGTGCACCTCTTCTGCGCACACGGGGGAGCACCTCACGGGGGGAGCGGAGCGCCTCTGAGCACACGGGGGGAGCGCCTCTGAGCACACGGGGGGGCACCTCTGAGCACACGGGGGGGGGCGCCTCTGAGCACACGGGGGGGCACCTCTGAGCACACGGGGGGGGGCGCCTCTGAGCACACGGGGGGGGCGCGCCTCTGAGCACACGGGGGGGCACCTCTGAGCACACGGGGGGGGGGCACATCTGAGCTAAAGTTTCTACACTTCTTTCCAACTCCGCCCTTCTTCTTCAGCCCTCATGACAGGTCTCGACAAAATCCGGGCGCCCGGTCGCAATTGCGGCAAGAAATTGTGACTTGGCGCCCGGGGAAGCTGAGGCCTACAGAAGGCCGAAAAGCCTCAATTACCGGCGGGCGGTAAATTACCCCCTTAATGACCGGGCCATTTTTTGCACTATGGCACTGCATTATTTTAACTGACAATTGCGCGGTCGTGCGACGTGGCTCCCAAACAAAATCCTTTTCCCCCCCACAAATAGAGCTTTCTATTGGTGGTATTTGATCACCTCTGCATTTTTTTATTTTATTTTTTTGCGCTATAAACCCAAAAAAGCAACAATTTAGAATTTTTTTTTTTTTTTTTTTTTTTTTTACATTTCTGCTATAAAACGTACCCAAGTAAAAAATCAAATTTCTTCATCAATTTAGTCCAGCATGTATTCTGCTACATGTTTTTGTTAAAAAAATAAAAATAAATCCAAATTGGCGTATATTGATTGGTTTGTGCAAAAGTTATAAACGTCTACAAACTATGGAATAGATTTAGAAACTTAATTTTTTTACTAGTAATGTGGCGATCGGCGATAATTTTTTAGTTATTTTTTGTGCCACTTTTTGGGGACCAGTGACACCAATACAGTGATCAATGCAAAAAATAAAATAAAAATGCACAAACGAGGGGCGACGGCTTTGCGCTCAGAGTGAGAATTCAATGATCAGTGCTGCCGACTTTAGCCAGCGGCACTGATTGATCAGGAAAAACCCAACAGGCTGGTTGTGCAGAAGTTGATCTTATCGATTCAATCCACGTAGAGCCAGTTTAAGGATCGATAAAGTTGTTTTATGAATTTGTGAGGCTGGTGGGAAAGCCTATTGTTTGGGAACCTATGCCGACCAGGAGTGGCCGCCGCCCCACCCCCCCTGCTGATCAGCTATTTAGAGATCTTTTAATCTGCTGTCCTCAGACGTTCACCGAAAACTTCCTCCTCCTGTCTGGACCTCATTTACAGCAATAAGACTTTCTGTCCTGAAGCACCGGAGACTTCTACTGTGGATTATAAAGGAAAGCCGAGTGTTTCCCATACAGGGGGGGAAGGGACAGATCACGTATCTCCATGCGCTTTCCTTTACTCCCTCGCTGTTCCGTTCTGCCTTCCAGAGACAAATACTTTGTACCCCGGGGTATTGGGACCGTGCGCCTAATTACCATCCCCCTATAAAATACTAGGAGTCACATGGAAGCAGGGAGAGTGTCGTTGGCCCCGTGTAACCCATAACCGAGCCCAGCGAGAAAGTCAAGGAAGGGTTAATATCTGTAGCTTTGCATGTGGAAAGTCGCAGCTGTTCTCCCCCCCCCCCCCCCCCCGATCCACTGATCCATCGCCGATGTCCCCCCCCCCCCCCCCCCCGAACCACTGATCCGTTGCCGATGTCCCCCCCCCCCCCCTCCCGAACCACTGATCCGTCGCAGCTGCCCCCCCGATCCACTGATCCGTCGCCGCTGTCCCTCCCTCCGATCCACTGATCCGTCGCCGCTGTCCCTCCCTCCGATCCACTGATCCGTCGCCGCTGTCCCTCCCTCCGATCCACTGATCCGTCACCGGTGTCCCTCCCCCCGATCCACTGATCCGTCGCCGGTGTCCCTCCCCCCCCGATCCACTGATCCGTCGCCGATGTCCCCGCGATCCACTGATCCGTCGCCGCTGTCCCCCCCCCCCCCCCCCGATCCGCTGATATCTTGGCTGTTATTTTAACCAATGTTCCTCAGTCACCACCAATATATTCAGTATTGACAATTGCAGCCTCCATGTTTTTCTCTGGGTTTCATGATCACCTCTCCTACATAGTTACATAGTAGATGAGGTTGAAAAAAGACACAAGTCCAATAAAGTGCAACCTCTGTGTGTGCTTATATGTCAGTATACACAGATGACTTCTGGGTAAGTGTCCCTTGTGGCAAGTCCTTCATGTGATGGTAAAGCTTCATTTCCACTGGCGTTTTTACAGCCACTTTTCTGAGCATTTTTTACAGCTTAAAAACGCCTGTCCATGTTATTCTATGGCATCATGCCCACATAGGCGTTTTTGAGCTGCAAATGGCATAGGCGTTTTTGAGCTTTAAAAAAAACGCAGGGCCAGGGCGTTCTGAAGCTCCAGAGTAGAGCTGTAAAAACGCCAGACGTTAAAAAAACGCGCGAAAACGCTACTGTGTCATTTTTAAAATTTTTTTTTTTTTTTACAAAATAAACATGGACAGGCGTTTTTAAGCTGTAAAAACGCCAGTGGAAATGAAGCCTTAAGCTTTTTTTATTTTTTTGTTAAATAAACATGTCTTTCTTACCTGTTCTGTGCTTTTTGCACAAAGCTGCTCCAATCCTCCTCCTCTTGGGTCCCCCATTGGGGCTCCTAGCTCCACCCCCTTCAATGCCCCCATAGGAAGCTGCTTTCTATAGTGGAGCTCATAGAATACATTGAGGTAAAAAAGGCTGCTTTGGAATCACTTTAAGTGAATCCTTCACGTTTTTGGAATTTAATAATCCCTCCCTGACCCACGGAAAGGGTTCCGCCCCTTTTTATTCCCATTTGCTGGCTAATGCTGGTCAATTTTTATAGTTTTGTAGAGATGAACTGATGTGTTTGCCTATATTTTATATATTTTTTGTCCATGCTTCTTACAATCTGTTTAATCGGATCCAATCTCTCTTCCTTTGTGCAGGTGCAATCTTCAGTGGCAGTCGGAACACCCGATTATATTTCTCCGGAAATTCTACAAGCGATGGAGGATGGGATGGGAAAATACGGCCCGGAATGTGACTGGTGGTCTCTGGGAGTCTGCATGTATGAAATGCTGTATGGAGAGACGCCTTTCTATGCCGAATCTCTGGTGGAGACGTACGGGAAGATCATGAATCATGAGGTAGCTATTCCTCCCATCCAGACATGAAGAGGACGTTCCCTCGTAAAGCGGAGGGCCACACAAAAATACAACCTGTCCGGACCCCCCCCCCCCTCCGGTGTCACATTTGGCATCGTTTAACCGCTTCCCGACCGCCGCATGTACATATACGTCGGCAGAATGGCACGGACAGGCAAATGGGCGTACAGGTACGTCCTTACCTTTTTCCGCGGGTCGGGGTCCGGCCGGGACCCCCCCCCCCCCCCTGTACATGCGGCGGTCGGATTCCCTCGGGGAGCGATCCGGGACGACGGCGCGGCTATTCGTTTATAGCCGCTCCGTCGCGATCGCTCCCCGGAGCTGAAGAACGGGGGGGGGGGGGGGGGGGCGTATGTAAACACAGCTTCCCCGTGCTTCACTGTGGCGGCGTATCGATCGAGTGATCCCTTTTATAGGGAGACTCGATCGATGACGTCAGACCTACAGCCACACCCCCCTACAGTTGTAAACACACACTAGGTGAACACTAACTCCTACAGCGCCCCCTGTGGTTAACTCCCAAACTGCAACTGTCTTTTTTTACAATAAACAATGCAATTTTAATGCATTTTTTGCTGTGAAAATGACAATGGTCCCAAAAATGTGTCAAAATTGTCCGATGTGTCCGCCATGATGTCGCAGTCACGAAAAAAATCGCTGATTGCCGCCATTAGTAGTAAAAAAAAAAAATATTAATAAAAATGCAATAAAACTATCCCCTATTTTGTAAACACTATAAATTTTGCGCAAACCAATCGATAAACGCTTATTGCGATTTTTTTTTTTTTTTTTACCAGAAATATGTAGAAGAATACGTATCGGCCTAAACTGAGGGAAAAAACTTTTTTTTTTTTTAAATATATTTTTGGGGATATTTATTATAGCAAAAAGTAAAAAATATTGAATTTTTTTTCAAAATTGTCGCTCTATTTTTGTTTATAGCGCAAAAAATAAAATCGCAGAGGTGATCAAATACCACCAAAAGAAAGATCTATTTGTGGGGAAAAAAAAGAACGCCAATTTTGTTTGGGAGCCACGTCGCAGGACCGCGCAGTTGTCAGTTAAAGCGACGCAGTGCCAAATCGCAAAAAGTGCTCTGGTCTTTGGGCAGCAATATGGTCCGGGGGTTAAGTGAACTTGGAGACACTTTTTCAGTTTACTCATTCAGGGCAGAGTGACCTTGATGGCCCAGAGCTCCCTCCTCCACCCAGGATGGTATACTCAGGGCTGCTTTTAGAAACCACAGGGCTGTAGTATTGCACAGAGCGGCCCCAATCCTCCTCTTCTTGGGTCCCCCAGCAGCGAGCCTGGCTTCTCCTCCTTTTTGTGTGTGTCCCCCCCCCCATAGTAAGCCGCTTGCCATAGAGGCGCACAGTGTCTGCGTGTTGTGTGTGTCTATAGAGCCGCACTCCATAGACTTACACAGCGGGACTTATCTCTGTATTTTGGAGGTTACAGGTCAAGTACAAATGCATAATTCATTGTGAAAGTGCGCTTGGCTTTAATGGAATGTATTACACTGCACTATAAAAGCATGGGAGGCATTCACATCCGTTCCGGGAACATTACATCAGTACATCTTTATTAACCACTTAAGACCCGGACCATTTGGCTGGCCAAAGACCAGGGAACTTTTTGGGATTCGATGCTGGTCGCTTTAACCGCTTAAGGACCGCCGCACGACGATATACGTCGGCAGAATGGCACGGCTGGACACATCAGGCGGCGCGCTCGCGACCCGGTCCGAAGCTCCGTGACTGCGCCCGCGGGACCCGATCGCCGCCGGTGTCCCGCGATCGGTCACAGGAGCTGAAGAACGGGGAGAGGTGAGTGTAAACACAGCTTCCCCGTTCTTCTCTGTGGCGCTGTCCGTGATCGTCTCTTCCCTGATATAGGGAACGACGATCAATGACGTCACACGTCCAGCCCCGCCCCCCTGCAGTTAGAAACACACATGAGGTCACACTTAACCCCCCACAGCGCCACCTAGTGGTTAACCCCTTCACTGCCATTGTCACAGTAATCAGTGCATTTTTAAATGCATTTTTTGCTGTGAAAATGACAATGGTCCCAAAAATGTGTCAAAATTGTGCGATGTGTCCGCCATAATGTCGCAGTCACGAAAAAAATCGCTGATCGCCACCATTAGTAGTAAAAAAAAAAAAAATATTAATAAAAATGCCATAAAACTATCCCCTATTTTGTAAACGCTATAAATTTTGCGCAAACCAATCAAACGCTTATTGCGTTTTTTTTGTTTTGTTTCTTTTTACCAAAAATAGGTAGAATACGTATCGGCCTAAACTGAGAATTTTTTTTTTTATTTATCTTTTTTTGGGGGGATATTTATTATAGCGCAAATTAAAAAATATTGCATTTTTTGTCGCTCTATTTTGGTTTATAGCGAAAAAAATAAAAACCGCAGAGGTGATCAAATATCACCAAAAGAAAGCTCTAATTGTGGAGGGGGGCGTCGAACTTGTTTTGGGAGCCACGTCGCACGACCGCGCAATTGTCAGTTAAAGCGACGCAGTGCCGAATCGCAAAAAGGGGCCTGGTGGTCCTTTACCTGCATTTTGGTCCGGGTCTTAAGTGGTTAACTGACAATTGTGCATCGTGTCACCCAAACAACAAAATTTGCGTCCTTAGCCCCCCCCCCACAAATGGAGCTTTCTTTTTGGTGGTCTTTTTGTTTATAGCGCAAAAAAAAAGGGCAATACCACCCAAAAAAATCTCTATTTGTGGGGAAAAAAGAACATAAATTGTATTTGGGTACCGCGTCGAACGACCGATTGTCGGTTAAAGCAACGCAGCGCCGTATTCCAAAAAAATGGCCTGATCCGGGAGGGGGTGGGGGGGGGTGTAAAATCGTCTGGAGGTGAAGTGGTTAAGTAGGGATGGTGGGGGGCTTAAAAGGCGGCAGCAATTTCGCTCTATATCGGCCAACTTTTTGGCATGCCATTTCCTCCTAGACAGGTGCACTTTAAATGTTGGCAGCGCAATTATTAATTTGTAGTTGCGGAGCGTCTTGTCAGTATTACACTGTGTGCATTGTGTTTTCCCGGACAGATAAAGGATTACAGAATGGATGTAATTGGGTAAGACAGATCCCGCGCCCTGATATGCCGCTTGCACAGACGGCAGTACTGCGGTTTATGGCAGCTTTCCAGTTGAGCGTAGAGAGAGAAAATGTGGCGACGCTGGCAGCTCCTCAAACCGCCTGTCTCACACCCCATGGTGCCAGAGCAGATAGAGTTTCATTCACAACTTTTCCGATAACGCGGCTCGATAGCCTGGCTTTAAAGGTCATCTCCGCCCAAAAAACAACAATATTTTATCTTTCAGTATGTTTGTTAACCGCTTGCCGATCGCTGCACGCCGGCAGAATGGCACAGCTGCGCAAAGGGGGGCGGCGTACCTGTACGTCCCCTTTAAATCCTGTCGGCGCGTGCAACCGCCCGCTACGTGACCATGCACGCAGGAGCGGCGAACTCGATGCTCGCCGGCGGGCCTGCGATCACATCACGGAGCGGCAGAACGGGGAGATGCCTATTTAAAAAAAAAGCATTCCCCTAGCAACATGACAGTGATCGACTGCTCTCTGTGATCGGAAGCCGTGATCTCTGTCATGCTGTAGTGAGCCTCCCTTCTGTTAGAATCACCCCCTAGGACACACTTACCCCCCCCCCCCCCCCCCGTGGTTAACCCCTTCCCTGCCAGTGTCATTTACACAGTAACCAGTGCATTTTTATAGCACTGATCGCTGTATAAATGACAATGGTCCCTAAATAGCGTCAAAAGTGTCTGATGTGTCCGCCATAATGTCGCAGTCACGATAAAAATCGCTCATCGCAGCCATTACTAGTAAAAAAAATTATGAATAAAAATGCCATAAAACTATCCCCTATTTTGTAGACCATGGGTCTTTAAACTACGGCCCTCCAGTTGTTCAGGAACTACAATTCCCATCATGCCTAGTCATGTCTGTGAATGTCAGCATGTTACAATGTCTCATGGGATGTGTAGTTCCACAACAGCTGGAGGGCCGTAGTTTGAGGATCCCTGTTGTAGATGATATAACTTGCTGAAGAATGGGGGAGATGTCAGTGTAAACACAACATCTCCTCGTTCTTGCGACACGTCACTGATGGTCTGTTCCCTGTCATCGGGAACACAATCTGTGATGTGTCGCTCGTAGCCACGCCCCCTAACGGTTAGAGTCACTCCCTAGGACACACTTAACCCCTTCAGCGCCCCCTAGTGGTTAACCCCTTCACTGCCAAGTATCATTTTTACAGTAATCGTGCATTTTTATAGCACTGATCGCTGTGAAAATGATAATGGTCCCAAAATGGTGTCAAATGTCTGAAGTGTCCGCCATAATGTCGCAGTCACGATAAAAATCGCGATCGCCGCCATTACTAGTAAAAAATATAAAAATACCCTAAAACTATCCCCTATTTTGTAGACACTATAACTTTTGCGCAAACCAATCAATAAACGCTTAATGCGATTTATATATATTTTTTTTTCCCAAAAATATGTAGAAGAATACGTATCGGCCTAAGCTGAGGAAAACAAAACATTTTTTATAGATTTTTGGGGATATTTATTATAGAAAAAAGTACAAAATATATATATTTCATTTTTTTCAAAGTTGTCGCTCTATTTTTGTTTATAGCGCAAAAAATAAAAACCGCAGAGGTGATCAAATACCACCAAAAGAAAGCTCTATTTATGGGGGAATTTGTTTGGGAGCCACGTCGCACGACCGCACAATTGTCAGTTAAAGCGACGCAGTGCCGAATCGCAAAAAAATGCTCTGGTCTATGGCCAGCCAAATGGTCCGGGGGCTGAAGTGGTTAAAAACATCAAAATCAACTTTTGAAATATTAATGCCCTCGTCCTTTTGCCTAAGAAACCAATAGCGGCACATTGTGCTGTCTGTTAGGGTCACCGTACAATCTGGGCTTCCTTTCCCTTAGTGCCGTCCTCCTTCACTTACTTCATCCTTCCATTTTGCTTTTAAATGTCCTTATTTCTTCTGAGAAATCCTCACTTCCTGTTCTTCTGTCTGTAACTCCACACAGTAATGCAAGGCTTTCTCCCTGGTGTGGAGAAAGCCTCTTAAGTGGGGAGGGGGCGAGCAGGAGAGTTGGGACGCTCTCTACTTTCCGGATAGAGAAAGGAGGTGTGTGTTAGTGGGCGTCCCGACACTCCTGCTCGCCCCCTCAAGAGACTTTCTCCACACCAGGGAGAAAGCCTTGCACCACTGTGTGGAGTTACAGACAGAAGAACAGGAAGTGAGGATTTCTCAGAAGAAATAAGGACATTTGAAAGCAAAATGGAAGGATGAGGTAAGTGAAGGAGGACTGCACTAAGGTAAAGGAAGATATTTAGGGATTTTTTTTTTTACCTTTACAACCCCTTTAAGATTTACCAAATCTTTGTAAAATGAAGACTTCCAATTATCCAGCCAATATGTGTGAGATCGGGTAGATCCTTGCGCTACTACTGCTAGATCTAAAGGGGATTGTACAATCAGATTGTACCGTAATCCTAACGATGGGCAATATACCTATACAAGCATTTGATGCCAATCGTTTTGTTTTTCCAGGAGCGTTTCCAGTTCCCCTCCCACATCAGCGACGTGTCGGAGACGGCGAAAGATCTGATCCAGAGGCTGATCTGCAGCCGAGATCGCAGACTGGGACAGAACGGAATCGACGACTTTAAGACTCACACGTTCTTTGAGGGGATGGATTGGGAGAACATCAGAAATATGGAAGCGCCTTACATCCCGGATGTCAGCAGCCCTTCCGACACGTCCAACTTCGACGTGGACGACGACATCCTGAGGAACCCGGTACGTTGTGATCCATACCGACACGTATCGGAGGACACTCTTCCTAATGTGGTGTTGAAGTTTGTTGTGTTCTTTGTTTTCCGCAGGAAGTGGTTCCCCCGAGTACGC
Source organism: Rana temporaria (assembly GCF_905171775.1). NCBI lineage: Eukaryota > Metazoa > Chordata > Amphibia > Anura > Ranidae > Rana > Rana temporaria. The sequence continues at coordinate 4,316,703 of NC_053501.1, read as the reverse complement.
ACAGCGGCTTTTCAGGATTCCAACTACCTTTTGTGGGATTTACATACACCACAGAGAGGTAAGATTTGTATACCTTAAGGCAGGGCTCGACAAATCCCGGGCGCCAGGTCGCCATGGCGACTAGAAATAGTGTCTTTGAAGCTGGCGCCATCTGGTGGTGAGCCGTTAGTATTACAATATAATTATACACACACACACATTCTCCACACACGCACTTCAGCTTTAACAAGTAATGGTCAGCTGTTACTACAGTGAGCCACCATTCACTCTGTGTAGAGCAAACCTACCCATTTCCTCTAGAATTATTCTCATTATGTGATATATTTTCTTATTTCTATATTCTTTTCCCAGTTTCCTTCCCTGCCCTTCTTTTCCCAGTTTCCTTCCCTGCCCTTTTTCCTGCTTCCCTGCCCTTCTTTTGCCAGTTTCCTTCCCTACCCTTCTTTTGCCAGTTTCCTTCCCTGCCCTTCTTTTGCCAGTTTCCTTCCCTGCCCTTCTTTTGCCAGTTTCCTTCCCTGCCCTTCTTTTGCCAGTTTCCTTCCCTGCCCTTCTTTTGCCAGTTTCCTTCCCTGCCCTTCTTTTGCCAGTTTCCTTCCCTGCCCTTCTTTTGCCAGTTTCCTTCCCTGCCCTTCTTTTGCCAGTTTCCTTCCCTGCCCTTCTTTTGCCAGTTTCCTTCCCTGCCCTTCTTTTGCCAGTTTCCTTCCCTGCCCTTCTTTTGCCAGTTTCCTTCCCTGCCCTTCTTTTGCCAGTTTCCTTCCCTGCCCTTCTTTTGCCAGTTTCCTTCCCTGCCCTTCTTTTGCCAGTTTCCTTCCCTGCCCTTCTTTTGCCAGTTTCCTTCCCTGCCCTGCTATTATTTTGCCAGTTTCCTTCCCTTCCCTGCTATTCTTTTCCCAGTTTTCTTCCCTTCCCTGCCCTTCTTTTCCCAGTTTTCTCCCCTGCCCTTCTTTTCCCAGTTTTCTTCCCTTCCCTGCCCTTCTTTTCCCAGTTTTCTTCCCTTCCCTGCCCTTCTTTTCCCAGTTTTCTTCCCTGCCCTTCTTTTCCCAGTTTTCTTCCATCTGTAACTGCCCCAACATTCCCCCCCCATTTATTTTTGGATGTTACTTGGTTTTGCAGAAGTACATTACTCCTGTGGAATTTATTAAAATTGTCAACAGTATCACAAAAAAAATGTAGCTTGGCAAATGATAGGCAATTGATTTTCAGTGTTGGCATAACAGATGACCACAAGGATTATCAAGTACTTAAAGTTTTGACCAGAGTGTTTTTGAAGGATGCAAACAATCTTCTCTTCCATAGTTGTTTTTCAGACCGAGGCTCGCTGAAGGACATTATCCACACAAATGCTGTGACCAAGGATGAGGATGTGCAGCGTGGTCTGGAGAACAGTCTTCAGGTTGACGCCTATGAGCGCAGGATACGACGGTTGGAGCAGGAGAAGCTGGAACTAAATAGGAAGCTGCAAGGTTGGCATGGAGTTTGGATGCTTTACAAAGAATTGTCAGTTCTTTGATCACTGCTTGGGTTTCAGTCACACGGATTTATCTATGTGTACACCTATGGGAAGGGCCGTCTTTGCATGCAAGGGATACTATGGTGTTCCATGCATCCACATGCGGGCAGTCCTATTCAAGCTCTGACAAAGCTGGAGTATGCCTGTGTGGCGAAACGCCTTGATGTCATCGGGCCCTGCGTTCCCGGGGGGCGCAGTCCATGGGGCCCTGCGTTCCCAGGGGGCGCAGTCCATGGGGCCCTGCTTTCCCAGGGGGCGCAGTCCATGGGGCCCTGCGTTCCCGGGGGGCGCAGTCCATGGGGCCCTGCGTTCCCGGGGGGCTCAGTCCATGGGGCCCTGCGTTCCCGGGGGGCTCAGTCCATGGGGCCCTGCGTTCCCGGGGGGCTCAGTCCATGGGGCCCTGCGTTCCCGGGGGGCTCAGTCCATGGGGCCCTGCGTTCCCGGAGGGGGCTCAGTCCATGGGGCCCTGCGTTCCCGGAGGGGGCTCAGTCCATGGGGCCCTGCGTTCCCGGAGGGGGTCAGTCCATGGGGCCCTGCGTTCCCGGAGGGGGTCAGTCCATGGGGCCCTGCGTTCCCGGAGGGGGTCAGTCCATGGGGCCCTGCGTTCCCGGGGCGCTCAGTCCATGGGGCCCTGCGTTCCCGGGGGGCTCAGTCCATGGGGCCCTGCGTTCCCGGGGGGCTCAGTCCATGGGGCCCTGCGTTCCCGGGGGGCTCAGTCCATGGGGCCCTGCGTTCCCGGGGGGCTCAGTCCATGGGGCCCTGCGTTCCCGGGGGGCGCAGTCCATGGGGCCCTGCTTTCCCGGGGGGCGCAGTCCATGGGGCCCTGCTTTCCCGGGGGGCGCAGTCCATGGGGCCCTGCTTTCCCGGGGGGCTCAGTCCATGGGGCCCTGCGTTCCCGGGGGGCTCAGTCCATGGGGCCCTGCGTTCCCGGAGGGGGCTCAGTCCATGGGGCCCTGCGTTCCCGGAGGGGGGTCAGTCCATGGGGCCCTGCGTTCCCGGAGGGGGTCAGTCCATGGGGCCCTGCGTTCCCGGAGGGGGTCAGTCCATGGGGCCCTGCGTTCCCGGAGGGGGTCAGTCCATGGGGCCCTGCGTTCCCGGAGGGGGTCAGTCCATGGGGCCCTGCGTTCCCGGAGGGGGTCAGTCCATGGGGCCCTGCGTTCCCGGAGGGGGTCAGTCCATGGGGCCCTGCGTTCCCGGAGGGGGTCAGTCCATGGGGCCCTGCGTTCCCGGAGGGGGTCAGTCCATGGGGCCCTGCGTTCCCGGGGGGCTCAGTCCATGGGGCCCTGCGTTCCCGGGGGGCTCAGTCCATGGGGCCCTGCGTTCCCGGGGGGCTCAGTCCATGGGGCCCTGCGTTCCCGGAGGGGGTCAGTCCATGGGGCCCTGCGTTCCCGGAGGGGGTCAGTCCATGGGGCCCTGCGTTCCCGGAGGGGGTCAGTCCATGGGGCCCTGCGTTCCCGGAGGGGGTCAGTCCATGGGGCCCTGCGTTCCCGGAGGGGGTCAGTCCATGGGGCCCTGCGTTCCCGGAGGGGGTCAGTCCATGGGGCCCTGCGTTCCCGGAGGGGGTCAGTCCATGGGGCCCTGCGTTCCCGGAGGGGGTCAGTCCATGGGGCCCTGCGTTCCCGGAGGGGGTCAGTCCATGGGGCCCTGCGTTCCCGGCGTCACCGAGCCCCTGCGCTCCCGGCGTCACCGAGCCCCTGCGGTCGAGTCTCTGGAGAAACTGCTCTTGCACTTTGCAAAAGTGCACTGTCTATTTGCCTTTAGTAAATCAACCTCTGTGTGGAATTGAACTTGCCCGCACAAAGTTGCACAAAACACCTGCGCAGTACCGCGGAGGCGACCCTTCACACAGATGTGCGCATTGATGTGTCCATGATACCTTGCATATTAAAAAACATAAGATGCTCCTCTGTTCACATTCTTTGATAGTGAATGAATTGTAAAAAAAAAAAAATAACCTGAATGAAATGTCCAAACACACCTTCTGATTTCCCCAGAATCCACGCAAACAGTCCAGTCTCTCCAGGGCTCCTCTCGAGCAATAGGAACCTTAAACCGGGACAAAGAAATCCGAAAACTAAACGAAGAAGTGGAGCGCTTAAAGAATAAAATATCAGGTATGCCATCTAAATTGGAGAAGTTTCCCCGTTCTTCCATCCTGCAGCTTGTCATTTACCCTACATTCCTATGGACAGTAGTGGGCACTAGGGATGCGCCCGATGTTCGCCTGTTCACTGAATAGCGAACAATTCTGAGCTGCAATTTCGAATGCCGCAACACCCTTTAAAAGTCTATGGGAGAATACAAAAGTGCTAATTTTAAAGGTTAATATGCAAGTTATTGTCATAAAGTGTTTGGGGACCCGGTCCTGCCCCAGGGGACATGTATCAAGTGGAACAATAAAAGTAAAATATTCCTTTAACTTTCATACCTGGGGGGTGTCAATAGTATGCCTGTGAAGTAGCGCATGTTTCCCGTGTTTAGAACAGTCCCTCAGTCCCTGCACAAAATGACATTTCTAAAGGAGAAAAAGTGTTGCGGCTATAATGAATTGTCGGGTCCCAGTCCATTACCAGGCCCTTTGGGTCTGGTATGAATATTAAGGGGAACCCCAAACCAAAATGAAAAAAAAAAATGCCTGGGGGTCCCCCCAAATTCCGTACTAGGCCGATATTAACGGGAACCCTGCGCCAATTTTTATTTTTTTAAATGGCGTAGGGGTCCCACTCTCATGCCAGACCCTTCAGGTCTGGTATGGATTTTAAAGGGAACCCCGCACCAATATAAAAAAATGGCGTGGGTTTCCCCCTCCAAACTAGGTACCAGACCCTTATCTGAGCACACAACCTGGCAGGCCGCAGGAAAAGAGGGGGGGTGAGAGAGCGGCCCCCCATCTCCCCCTCCCCCCCTGAACCGTACTGGGGGCAAGGGCCTCATCCCCACAGCCCTTGCCCGGTGGTTGTGGGGGTCTGCAGGCGGGGGGGGGGGGGGGTTATTGGAATCTGGAAGCCCCCTTTAACAAAGGGGACCCCCAGATCCCGCCCCCTCATGTGAACTAGTAACGAGTACATTGTACCCAGAGATTGTTGTTCTTCTGGAAGGTTCTCCTCTCTCCACAGAGGAATGCTGGAGCTCTGTCAGAGTGGCCATCAGGTTCTTGGTCACCTTCCCGACTAAGACCCTTCTCCCTGATCGTGCAGTTTGGCTGGGCGGCCCGCTCTAAGAAGAGTCCTGGCGGTTCCAAACTTCCATTTACGGATGATGGAGGCCACTGTGCTCATTGGGACCTACAGTTCTGCAGAAATATTTCTGTACCCTTCCCCCGACCTGTGCCTCCATCCAATCCTGTCTTCGAAGTGTGTGTGTATATATATATATGTGTGTGTGTGTGTGTGTGTGTATATGTATATATATATAGACAGGAAGTCAGGTAAATCTGTGGGTGTTGTCACAGACGCGAGATACATTTCTGCCTTGTTTAGACAATACACCAATTGTTATTAGGCGTCGGCTGCAGAAGTAGCCAGAAAAAGTTTAGGGTGTTGGAAAACTTCAGCTGTTCAGAATGAGGCAATTAAGGCCTCTATAAGTAATCCAGAGGATTACCACATATTGCTGCATCCTGAGGCTTTGTGAGTAAGGAGAGCAGTAGCTGAAAGTCTTCTGAGGAGGTGATTGATTTTTCTGTGTGATAAAAATCAAAAGACTATTGTTTTTCTGCTGTATGACCAGCTGTGTCTGCCCAGCACTAGGCTGTGCCAGACTCCCTAGATAGGTTCCTGTGTGGTGAAGGTAGACGCCCCACGTGGCCAAGGTTTATTTTATGTTTGATTTTGTTTATGCTGTTTGGATGCTTGCACTTGTTTCCAGCAAGATGGAAGAATAAACCAACATCTTTGTTTTCAACCGTCTTCGACTGCCTGTCTGTATAAATTCAGTGTGTGGTGATCCCATCCAGGGGGTCACACACCCCGCTACCAAGCTAACCCCTTACAAAATATATAATGTGTGTGTGTGTGAACTTTAATGGCATCCCAGTCTTAGTCCGTAGGGTTTAATATTGAGTTGGCCCCGCCCTTTGCAGCTTCAACTCTTCTGGAAAGGCCGTCCACAAGGTTTAGGAGGGTGTCTATGGGAATGTTTGACCATTCTTCCAGAAGTGCATTTGTGAGGTCAGGCATTGAAGTGGACGAGAAGGTCTCTTAAATCCATAGTGCTCTGTGAATCCTTTTATGTGTTAAACTTTTTATTAAAGCGGTGGTTCACCCTCCATAACAACATTTTAGCATAAAATTAGGCATAGTAGCGCGAGCTATAGTATGCCTGTATTTATTTTTTTAGCCCCGTACTCACTGTGCAATCGTATAGATAAGATTCCGACTCCCCGCGGGGAATGGGCGTTCCTATCCAGAGGGAAGGTGATTGACGGCCGGCCCTGGCACGTCACGCTCCCCGAAGACAGCCGGAGTAGGTCTCGGCTCTTCACGGCGCTGTACGGCGCCTGCGCACAGACTATGCGCAGGCGCCGTGAAGAGCCAAGTCCTATTTCGGCTATTTCCGGAGAAGCGTGACGTGCCAGAGCCGGCCGTCAATCACCTTCTCTCTCCATAGGAACGCCCATTCCCCGGAATCTTCAATGTACAATAGCACAGCGAGTACCGGGATAAAAAAATACAGACAGGCATACTGTAGCTCGCGCTACTATGCCGAATTTAATGCTAGAGGAAAAAAAAAAAAAAAAATTTTTATATAGGGTGAACCCCCGCTTTAAGCAAGGGTTGTTATATAATAAAAAGAAAATGGTTAAAAAGTGATAAAAATGGGTTTCTCTTAAAAGATTCCGGTCGGATAGAGCGTCAGCTGGAGGATGCGGTTGCAATACGGCAGCAGTTGGAGGATTCCTCGAACAAACTGAAAGGCCTTGAAAAGCAGCAGAGAACATTGAGACAAGAGAGGGACGATCTGCAGAAGGTAGGTCATCTGCGAACATTGCACTCTGGATTTCTTGATTTAGATGTGGATAGTCCTATTGCTTATGAGTCTGAATATATCTTTGATCATTGTATCGATTCTTATTTTTTCGGGGATTCTGTGGGGACCCCCTAAATCCAGGACTTGGTAAACTGGCTGCTTTAGCTGGCTTTCTCACTGATACTCATGATCGTTTTCTGAACCTTTTTAAATTCTGAAATCGGTCCAATTCCCATTTTTAAAAGTATACTAAGCGCCCCCCTTATTTATCAGGACTGTATTTTCTCAAGTCTGTTTCATCCCTCAGGTCCTATACTGACTGACTAATAAAAAGCCTAATCCCCCTAATATGTGATTGTGGAATGTTTGCATCACGTCCCCCCTATATATACACGTAGATGGGGAATGGTTTTGTTGTCTGTCCCATTGATTTTGCTAGAAATGAAAGCAGGCTTGTCGGAAAAGTTTAAAGACTTTCATGATTCCCATGTGGGGGACATCTGTCCTCCAGGTCTCCGGGATTCTAGAGTGGGAAGGTGAAAACTGTTAGGAAATATCCTGCTAAGAAAATTCTTAGAAGTTGGTATTATATCCTGGAAGCCTATGCAGATGGTTTTAAATCTGCTGGGGCAAGATCCGGGACGACACATCGCCGAAAATTCGAAGCGGACCCGACGATTTGGAAAATCAGCCAAGTGGTTTATTTCTATTAGTGAATTTGGAATAAACTTTTAATGACTATATCCCAAACTGCCCTAATCTTCCCTGCAAAACTGGACTGTGTGTGTGTGTGTGTGTATGTGTATGTATATATATATATATATATATATATCCTGTCAGTGGGGGAAAAAAAGACAAGCCGCTTGTAAAAGAAGAGATTTAAAGCGTAGTTCCCCCCAAGAGTGGAAGCTACACTTCTCTACTGCCTCCCCCCCCCCCTCCTGTGCCGCCTCGGCTTCCTCCGCCGTGGCTGCCCGCGGCCCCCTCCTTCCTCCGCCGTGGCTGCCCGCGGCCCCCTCCTTCCTCCGCCGTGGCTGCCCGCGGCACCCTCCTTCCTCCGCCGTGGCTGCCCGCGGCACCCTCCTTCCTCCGCCGTGGCTGCCCGCGGCCCCCTCCTTCCTCCGCCGTGGCTGCCCGCGGCCCCCTCCTTCCTCCGCCGTGGCTGCCCGCTGCCCCCTCCTTCCTCCGCCGTGGCTGCCCGCGGCCCCCTCCTTCCTCCGCCGTGGCTGCCCGCGGCCCCCTCCTTCCTCCGCCGTGGCTGCCCGCGGCCCCCTCCTTCCTCCGCCGTGGCTGCCCGCGGCCCCCTCCTTCCTCCGCCGTGGCTGCCCGCGGCCCCCTCCTTCCTCCGCCGTGGCTGCCCGCGGCCCCCTCCTTCCTCCGCCGTGGCTGCCCGCGGCCCCCTCCTTCCTCCGCCGTGGCTGCCCGCGGCCCCCTCCTTCCTCCGCCGTGGCTGCCCGCGGCCCCCTCCTTCCTCCGCCGTGGCTGCCTTGGCCCCCTCCTTCCTCCGCCGTGGCTGCCTTGGCCCCCTCCTTCCTCCGCCGTGGCTGCCTTGGCCCCTTCCTTCCTCCGCTGTGGCTGCCCTCGGCCCCCTCCTTCCTCCGCCGTGGCTGCCCTCGGCCCCCTCCTTCCTCCGCCGTGGCTGCCTTGGCCCCTTCCTTCCTCCGCCGTGGCTGCCCTCGGCCCCTTCCTTCCTCCGCCGTGGCTGCCCTCGGCCCCTTCCTTCCTCCGCCGTGGCTGCCCTCGGCCCCTTCCTTCCTCCGCCGTGGCTGCCCTCGGCCCCCTCCTTCCTCCGCCGTGGCTGCCCTTGGCCCCCTCCTTCCTCCGCCGTGGCTGCCCTCGGCCCCCTCCTTCCTCCGCCGTGGCTGCCCTTGGCCCCCTCCTTCCTCCGCCGTGGCTGCCCTTGGCCCCCTCCTTCCTCCGCCGTGGCTGCCCTCGGCCCCCTCCTTCCTCCGCCGTGGCTGCCCTCGGCCCCCTCCTTCCTCCGCCGTGGCTGCCCGAGGGGGGGGGGGGGGGCAACTTAAGAAAATTATTACTTTGATGGTTGGAGTTCCTTTTTTAAGACATAACTTTCCTATGGGTGGTGAGTAAAAATTGTCGCTCTATTGAAAACCTGCACTGATACCCTGATACATTTGTGATCCCCCAATAGATGACGTTTCTCCCGCCAGCCGCTACAACATGTGGACTGTGCCTCTTGAGTTAAAGTATTTTACTTATAAATTTTGTATTTTTTTTTTTAATAAAGCAACTTTCTGAAGCTCAGGAGAGGCTGAGAAGTCAAACGAAGGAACTCAAGGACGCTCATCAACAGAGAAAGTTCGCCCTGCAAGAGTTTTCGGACCTCAATGAAAAGATGGCCGACCTGCGCTCACAGAAGCAAAAGCTGTCCCGGCAGCTGCGCGACAAAGAGGAAGAACTGGAAGTCGTCATGCAAAAACTGGACTCTATGCGTCAGGAAATGCGCAAGTCGGAAAAGGCCAGAAAAGAGGTGATCTTAAATACTCTGTGATTTTTTTTTTTTAACCGAATCCTTTACAGCAACCACTGGCATACTATTTTTTTACTTCAGGTAAAAAAAATTGATAATAAAAATGCCATAAACTACCCCAATTTTGTAGGCGCTATAACTTTTGCGCAAACCATTGGATATACGCTTATTGCGATTTATTTAGTTTTTGGTTAAATAAAAAAATGTAGAATACATTTAATAAGCTGAGATTTTTATTTTTATTTTAAACTAAAACATTAGGGATATTTATTATAGCAACAAGTACAAAATATCGTTTTTTTCCCCAAAATTGTCGCTCTATTTTTGTTTATAGCCCACAAAATAAAAACCGCAGAGGTGATCAAATACCACCAAAAGAAAGCTCTATTTGTGGGGGGGAGCCACGTCTCATGACCGTGCAATTGTCAGTTAAAGCGACACAGTGCCGAATTGTAAAAAGGGGCTTGGTCCTTTAGCTGCAAAATGGTCCGGGGCTGAACTGGTTAAACAGGAGCAATCAAAGGGTTAACTGTGTGCCTAACCAGTGTTTGTGTGTACACAATGTGCTGCTTTTACCAAGGGAAGTGATGGCTTTTATTCACTGCTTTGCAGGAACACAAAACCCATACCTCCCCCCCCTTTTTAGAACAGAACTCTGCCTTGTCTACATAGGCAGAGCTCCATTCCGAGTCCTCTACCCGACGATCGGCAGGTATCGAGTGCCCGACACCCGCAGATCGGCTTAATCGCAGCAGAAGCGTCCCGCACGTACCACCTGCAGGCGGAAGTGCAGGATCATGTGTATTTTTATATATATATATATATACCGTATTTATCGGGGTATACCGCGCACCGGCGTATAACGCGCACCCCAAACTTAGAAGGGAAGTTAAGGAAAAAACTTACATTTTGGATGCTCAGCCTTGTCGGTGTCCGTCTGCTGTCTTGCCCGGCGGCCTTGTCCGGCGTCCGTCTGCGGCTTTGCGCAGGGTCCATCCAGCCTTGTCGGTTTCCGTCGCGTCCGTCTGCTGGGGGTTACAGCATTGTGTGTTTGAGTTTGGCACCTCGGTTTCGGTGTGTTCGGCTTCTCTCGCGGAGCTGAGCCTGAGTGCGCAGTACACTCGGTTTGGTCTTTGTCGGCGGCGCTCAGAGACAGCGGGGATCGGCGTATAACGCGCACCCACGATTTTCCCCTGATTTTAAGGGGAAAAAAGTGCGCGTTATACGACGATAAATACGGTATAGATAATCGTGATGCACAGCCACCGCCCTGTAGCTGTAAAATGTTATTTACTTTCTGTGATCATCTTTTTGGTGTCAGGTGGAAGTTCTGCTGGAAGACGCCACAGCTGAGGCCTCCAAGGAGCGCAAATTACGAGAACACAGCGACAGTTTTTCCAAACAGCTGGAAGGTGATCTGGAAGCGCTTAAGGTAAAGACAATACAAGTTATTTTTCCCCCCTCTCGTTTTTGCATAAATGCATATTGTTATGAGTCGTCATCCATTTTTGTTTAAGAACACCAGCAAAAAAAGCAATTACAAGTAATAAAAGGATAAATCCACGAGTAGCATATCGTAAATTAGTACATAAAAGCTGAGCTCCACCAAGAAAATAAAAAAAATCTAAAATGCTGCAAAAAACATTTTTTTTATACATACCTGAAGTGCCATGTCCATTATCACACAGTGCCGTGGCTCAGGCTAACCCCGTCTCTCTCCTCACTGGCTGTGATTGGCAGCCAATGAGAAGTGCGAGCTCGGAGAGCTGAGGCAGTCATGCATTGTTTACTGTGAAAATGACAATTGCAGTTTAGGAGTTAACCACAGGGGGCACTGTAGGGGTTCAGTGTGACCTCATTTCTAACTGTAAGGGTGCGGGGCTGGACGTGTGACGTCATTTATCGTCCCCTATATCAGGGAACAGAAGACGATCAGTGACACTGCCACAACGAAGAACAGGGAAGGTGTGTTTACACTCACCTCTCCCCGTTCTTCAGCTCCTGTGACCGATCGCGGGACACCGGCGGCGATCGGGTCCCGCGGTCACGGAGCTTCGGACCGTGTCGCGAGCATGCCGCCGGCAGCGCGCTCGCGACCCCATGGCTGGGCTTAAGGAACCACGTATGTGATTGTGCCCAGCCGTGCCATTCTGCTGACGTGCATCGGCGTGAAGTGGTCCTTAAGTGGTTAAGGGAACCTATTTAGAAAATAAAAAACGAACCTTTACAACACCTCTAAGCCTTAAACTGAATAAACAATTGTGGGCAGACTGACCTTAGCATTTTTCTTTTTCCAGCTGAAGGGTGGTCGAGCCTTTGGATTCACCTCTGAGCAACAGCAGGAGCTCTCCAAGGTAAAAGCGGAGATGGAGAAGAAGATCCTGTATTACGAAGAGGAGTTGCTGCGAAGGGAGACCACTCACTCCCTGGAAATAAAGAATGTGAAGAAGGGGATTCATGACTTGGAGAGCCAGCAGCTCGCCTTACAGAAGGAGATCCTCATGTTAAAGGACAAACTGGAAAAAGCCAAGCGGGAGAGGTGGGGATTGGCGCTGCACATCGGCGTTATTAGTTTATCATGCATTTACTTTCCTTACACTGCAACTGCCTTTGCTACCTGCTGGCACTATATGTGCCGTGACCCATGGTACCTTGCTTTGCCACTCAGTTGATGTGGGGTGTGTGTATATATATATTCTGCATTCGCTGCTGGGAGTCCCGATGATCTACCGATATGGTTCCGGCTAACGTGAAAGTTCCTGTGCAGGCGCAATCTAATCTGCTGATATGGTTCCAGCTAACGAGAAAGATCCTTCAAGGACTGCGCAGGCGCAAACTTGCCGGCGGAAATCTCCGAACCTCGGCCGGCATCCAGGGCGTTGTGGATTTTGAGGAAAGTGGCCAGTCGCCCTCACGTCCTTGCTTCGCTCGGACGGCTCGCTCGGACTCCTGGCTCTTTTTTTAACATCCTCCAATCCACGGGGATGGTAAAGAATGAGCCTGGATGCCGTGCGAGGTTCGGAGATTTCTGTCGGCAAGTTTGCGCCTGCGCAGTCCTTGAAGGATCTTTCTCGTTAGGGGAACCTTAAGGACAAGTCACCGGCTCCTACAGTAGCTCAAGGGAGAAAAGGGAGGTGATCCCTGGTGCCACTCATTCTTATGGTCCTATGGTGGTAATTAGAGTGGCAACCTCAGTCTGGACTCCAACCAGGCCACGCCCCCCAATCAGTATATACCAATACATGTACATACCTTTTTCCCCTCACTGTATGTTGGTATTTGATCCCCTTCTGATTTTGTAAGTTTGCCCCACTGACAAAGAAATGATCAGTCTATAATCACTGACGTCGCACGTCCAGCCCCGCCCCCCTACAGTTAGAAACACATGAGGTCACACTTAACCCCCTACAGCGCCCCCTAGTGGTTAACTCCTAAGATGCAATTGTCATTTTCACAGTAATCACAGTGCATTTTTATAGCACTTTTCGCTGTGAAAATGCCAATGGTCCCAAAAATGTGTCAAAATTGTCCGAAGTGTCCGCCATAATGTCGCAGTCACAAAAAAAATCGCTGATCGCCGCCATTAGTAGTAAAAAAAAAAATTATTAATAAAAAGGCCATAAAACTATCCCCTATATCAGTGATGGAGAACCTTGGCACCCCAGATGTTTTGGAACTACATTTCCCATGATGCTCCACTACACTGAGTGCATGAGCATCCTGGGAAATGTAGTTCCAAAACATCTGGGCTGCCAAGGTTCGCCATCACTGCCCTATATTGTAAACACTATAAATTTTGCGCAAACCAATCGATAAACGCTTATTGCGATTTTTTTATTTTTATTTTTCTTTACCAAAAATATGTAGAATACGTATCGGCCTAAACTGAGGAAAAAAACTTTTTTTTATATCTTTTTTGGGGATATTTATTACAGCAAAAAGTAAAAAATATTGTGTTTTTTTTTTTTTTTTTCACGTCGCACGACCGCGCAATTGTCGGTTAAAGCGACGCAGTGCCGAATCACAAAAAAGGGGCAAGGTCCTTAAGCTGCATAATGGTCCGGGTCTTAAGTGGTTTAAGAATAAATAAAAAAATAGGCAGTTATCTCACTTTGGTGTCAATCCTCTCTATATCAGTACATTTTTGGTATTGAATATCTAATGCTATTGCTGCTGAATTAGATACGAGGTAACCTGTTCCTATGAATCTTGGTTCACTTGGGTTGATCATGTTTCTTATTTTTGTGTGATTATCCAATTGTAGCTTGCTGTGATTCAGAAGTAACAATAGCACACGCCTACCCAGAGGGGACAAACCTCAGGAATTCGAGTCTCGACTCAAATATGCAAAACAAATTACCACAAGTCAGATTGATAATCCCTGCTGATTGTTATCAAACTTTGCGTAAAGATGTACTTTAAAGCAACTATGTTGCAACACAAAACATTAAAGGGCTCTGTGCAAAAGAAGTTTAGTAATACTTGCCTGTCCTTGGGGCTTTTTTTCTCGGAGAATGGGTGCAGGAATTCAACCATGCCCCCACCTTCCTATGGGGAGCGGAGATTGGCGCAGCAAATGTATTGTGGGAGTGTTTTTTAAAATGCATTAAATACTAGGCGTTTTCTACAGTCTGCAGAGTTCACTGCATGTGGCGCACGCTGCGTGTGGCGTGCACAGGAGTGCGCTCTGCGTGTGGCGTGCACAGGAGTGCGCTCTGCGTGTGGCGTGCACAGGAGTGCGCTCTGCGTGTGGCGTGCACAGGAGTGCGCTCTGCGTGTGGCGTGCACGGCGCAGGGTTCCACCCCCCAAATGCCCATACTTGATTGTTATTCCCCGTCTAGCACGGTACAGCTGAATACAGGGCGGGAGATGTTTTTTCTCTCAGGCTCCGCCTCATAATCTGTCATAAGACTTGTCAGAGTTGAGGAGGAGGCTAGCGGACGCTTTCCTGGCTCTGTGTGATAGGCAGTGGTGAGAGATGCTGCAGGGTCCAACAATTGCAGCAGTGGTAATGGCTGGATGCCCAGTATTAGTGATGCCATTTGCACCCCCTCTGTACATTGCACCAGCTGTGCCCAGAGAGGGTTCAGTGCAGTGGCTCGGGCAGGAGCACTTCCACTTCTAAATGCAGAAGTGACACTAGTGAGTGGAAAGCACAGGGCCCACGCCTGGAGGTGGCAGAGCTCCATCATCAGGTGCCCTGTCTGCCCTTATTTCTGATATATTCATCATGAGGGGCCCTGCCTGCACTTATTTCTTATATAGTTGTCATCAGGGGCTGTGCCTGCACTTATTTCTAATATATTCATCAGGGGCTGTGCCTGCACTTATTTCTTATATAGTTGTCATCAGGGGCTGTGCCTGCACTTATTTCTTATATAGTTGTCATCAGGGGCTGTGCCTGCACTTATTTCTTATATAGTTGTCATCAGGGGCTGTGCCTGCCCTTCTTTCTAATATATTCATCATCAGGGGCTGTGCCTGCACTTATTTCTGATATATTCATCAGGGGCTGTGCCTGCCCTTCTTTCTAATATATTCATCATCAGGGGCTGTGCCTGCCCTTCTTTCTAATATATTCATCATCAGGGGCCCTGCCTGCCCTTATTTCTGATATATTACTAACAAACATACACGCTGCATTGTACACAATTATTGTGAACTGAACACTCTTGTTTCCTGCAGACAAAGTGAGTTGGAGGAGACGGTGGGAACCGTGAAAGAGAAGTATGAACGGGAAAGAACAATTCTCCTGGAAGATAATAAAAAGCTTTCTGCAGAGACAGAGAGGGTAAGTCTGCCTATCTTGGTACACACTATGTGAGGCATTTTTTGAAAGGTACTTTTATTTTCTCCCTTTTTATCTGTTAAAGTGGTTCTAAAGGCTGAAGTCTTTTTTTTTTTTACCTTCAAGTAGGGTTGCACCGATACCGGTATTGGTGCCGATACAAAGCATTTGCCGGCAAGTCCTTAACCGATTACTCATTCAGCTGTCGGTGGGGTTCTCCCGTTGATAGCGGAAGTTTTAAAGAAGTCCGCCAGTTGTAGCTGTCAGAAAATAAAATAAATCAGCCGGGCAATGTTTAACATTGTTTCTGTTTGTACCTTTCTGATTCGTCATCTGCAGATCAAAGGGATGAACTTTGATCTGCAGATAAAGTCAGTTTAAAGCAACCTGTCAAGTAAAAAATAAAATAAAAAAATTGAGTTTTTTTTTAATTAAATGTTCCTCTGTTTAACAGAGGTGGCTCAGGAGCGAGTATGCATGTGTTTCCCCATCACTAATTTTGTTTATCTTATATCTGTTCATTGGGTGCAAAAAATACTTAATGATCCTACCAGAAATCTTTTGCTGATAACTTCCTGCGCTTTTTTTACACTTATAAGTTGTTGTTGGTCCCACCTATCTCTGACTACAGAGCACCTCCATCTTGTGTTATGGTAGGGTTTGACAAATTTGCTTGGAATCTAGGAGCCAACTAAAAAGTTAGGAGCCAAAAAACGCACCCTGTCCCGCCAAGCTCGGGACGCAGAAGCGAACGCATACGTGAGCAGCGCCCGCATATGTAAACGGTATTCAAACCACACTTGAGGTATCGCCGCGATCGTTAGAGCGAGAGCAATAATTCTAGCCCTAGACCTCCTCTGTAACTCAAAACATGCAACCTGTAGAATTTTTTGAACGTCGCCTATGGAGATTTTAAAGGGTAAAAGTTTGTCGCCATTCCACGAGCGGACGCAAATTTTGAAGCGTGACATGTTGGGTATCAATTTACTCGGCGTAACATTATCTTTCACAATATAAAAAAAATTGGGCCAACTTTACTGTTGTCTTATTTTTTTAATTAAAAAAAAGTGTATTTTTCCCCAAAAAAGTGTGCTTGTAAGACCGCTGCGCAAATAGTGTGACAAAAAGTATTGCGACCGCCATTTTATTCTCTAGGGTGTGAGAATAAAAAATATAATGTGTGGGGGCTCTAATTAGAGGGAAGGAGATAGCAGTGAAAAAACACATTAGAACTGCTGTTTTTTGCTACTTGTAATGTAACCTGTAATGCCAACGGCCACCACAAGATGGCCACTCTTAGATTCCTTCTGCAGGCCTCGGCTTCCTTCTGTGAAAGTCCGCAAAGCCGCGGCCTCAATTAGCGGCCGACCGAGAATTAATTATTGGCCTGTCCGTGCTGGACGGTAATTGAGGCCACGGCTTTGCGGCCTTCTGCTGGCCTCAGCTTCCTTCTGTGAAGGCCGCAAAGCCACGACCTCAATTACCGGCGGGCGCGGGCCCGCCGCGATCGCGCGCCGGCCGGTAATTGAGGCCGCGGCTTTGCGGCCTTCTGCAGCCCTAAGCTTCCCCAGGCACCAGGTCACAATTTCTTGTCGCAATTGCGACCTGGCGCCCAGATTTTGTCTAGGCCTGTGTTATGGAGATGGGGAGATGTCTTGTAGCCGTTACCATAAGGTGACAGCACATCTCCTCCATAGCTAGGACAGGAAGTGTATCACTGGTAGGATCACTGGGTGAAAATGAAGGGGGGAGGGACACCTGAAATAGAATGTATGCAGCCACCACCTCTAAGGACTGCAGTATATTACTTTTTTAAGGGATTTAGATACATTTTCAATTCTGTCCTATCTGTTACTTTGCAGCTCGGCTCCTTTGTGGATAAGCTGACGACGCACAACCGGCAAATGGAGGACGAACTTCAGGACTTGACGTCCAAAAGAGAGTCTGTGGCTCACTGGGAAGCTCAGATTGCAGAAATCATTCAGTGGTAGGTTTCCACATCGCCTATTGTAGTCTGAGGTTCCTCACAGGAGGAAGTGACATTTCCCTGATCTATTTTTGTGGTTAGGTGGGTGTGCGCTGGCAAAGGACGCTCATAGCATTTTATTCACATCCTCATTGTTGTGTCTGTAAAAAAATGTGCTGGGAGGCTCCACCCACATTTCATGTCCTCCCTAATACGAAAAAAATACAACCCCTTTAACCAAGGATCAGACGTGACGTGCGTGTCGTCCCTGCTATGCCGCAACGCGTTACACATTAATAATTTATGTACTTTGAATAGAAAGGCTGTGTCCACTTTTGTAATTCTGTTCTATGTTACTTACATCCATATTTAGGGTGTAAATTAAAACATGGTCACAGTTGGCAGCCTTTATACTCCCCTGGTTTGCTTGTACCTGTAGGTGTGCCTAGAGTAAGGCTTATCCAGAGGTACGTTAAATATGTCCTAAAAGTGCACCATTCAGGAGATATTTAGTGTATACCCCGCCGATTACGTCATTGGCACATGCGCTCTGAAGGAACGGCTGCTCGTGCCGTTTCTTTAGAGCCGTGTGCCGTAGCCGGCGGCTCCTTTCGCGGATGCGCGGGAGTGAAGTCATGGCGGCTCTGCCCACTCACGGCACCGAAACCCAAGAACCCGAAAGAATACCAGGGAAGATGTCAGCGATCTGCGGGGGCTTCGTTTTAAGGTATTTCATAAGGAGTTGGTATGCGATGCATTACTAGCTCATTATGTTTGTCTTGCAGGTTCTTTTTGGAGGGGGGGGTTTAACAACCGCTTTCATTTTTTTTTTTCTTTTTTTTTTTTCTTGTAGGGTGAGCGATGAAAAAGACGCCCGAGGTTATCTGCAAGCCTTGGCATCCAAGATGACTGAAGAACTGGAGACACTGAGAAGTTCAAGTCTGGGCTCTCGCACACTGGTATGTGCTTCCCTCTCTCTGGCCTTTGTGTATATGATAAACTATCTCCGTGATTTTCAAACACAATGCTAGCGTCTAAAATTCACTTGATGGCTTACAAGTTTAAAGCAGTAGTAAGGTTGGAGAAAAAAAAAATCCCCCCTGCAAGTTAAGGGCATAATGTGCTAGTATCATAGGGGTGCCCGGGCACACAATAACCACCCTGTGGGGCCCAGATTCCCCCTGTTTAAACTAGGGCTGCAACTAACGATTTTCACAATCGATTAGTTGGCCGATTATTGTTTGGATTAATCGGATAATAGCCTTAAAAAAATAAAATAAAAATCTTCTGTTTCCAGTCCTATAGATCCAGTCAACTAAATAGCACCGTTTTACGTTAAAATGTCCTTGCCCTTTCCAAATACGCAGCAGCTGAAAAAAAAAATAATGGATGTGAACGTGTCCCATAGGAAAACATGTAAATGAACTGTAGTGTGTTTCTGCAAAAAACAGAGGTGTGACCCCGGCCTGAGATGTTTAGTAACATAATGGGGGGTTAAAAAAACTAAAAAGTACAAAAAGAGCAAATAATCGCTACTGTAAGAGCCGGTACACACTGGGGCGATTCGTCAGGCGACTCAGCCGCCTGACAAGTCGCGTCCCATTCTATTCAATAGAACCGTTCTAATAGGAGCGACGCAAGTCGTTCCAACTTAGAAAAAGGTTCTTGTACGACTTTGGGGGCGACTTGCATTGACTTCTATACAGAAGTCATTTTTCAAGTCGCCTCTAAAATCGTCTTCAGGACGCCTTGCCGAGTCGCCCCCGAAGTCGTGCCGCCCCAGTGTGAACCAGCTCTTAGGGGTTAATTTTTTTTTACTGTGGGACAGTGAAAGTAATATTTACAGTTTGCTTTTTTGTACTATAAACGGCTAATTTTAGTTGTTTTAACCCCATTATGTTACTGGCCGATTAATCGATTATGAAAATTGTAATCGATTAGTAGTTTCGGCCCTAGTTTAAACCCCTGATTTTTTTTTTTTTTTTACCAAAGCCCCCTAATGGGGCTCCTAAAAAATGTGTTGAAAATAATAAAAAAAAAAAAGACCGTTGTCTGCCCTCCTGGCCCCGTCGTCTGCCCTCCTGGCCCCATCGACTGACACCGTCGGTGTATATATACATATGCACACAAACAATATGTGTTTGAGATTTGAGGTACACACCCTAATGCAATAGGTTATGCACACCTATAGCTAGAATGCATAGCATACTAGCACATTATGAAATTAGACATTATGAAAAACCTAGCCCTCCAGCAGCGTGGTCCAGTCACCAGACCGTGTTTATTACTACTTTTATATCTGAAGTAAAATGAAGAAAAACCCGCTATTACATAAAGAAAAACCTCTCTAATGGTCTAATAAACAGTTTTTATCATGCGCGCGGTAACAGCACGGTCACTGAAGCAACGGCACATAGGTGCCTTTGCTTCAGTTTTCCCCAGTGCCCGTGTGCCAATGACATTGGTACATGCAGGGGATAGGAGATATCCTGTGTTCTAACTGTAGGGGGGTGACTGGGGGAGGTGACCGATCTGTGTCCCTATGTACAAGGGACACAGCATCGGTCTCCTTTCCCATCTCAGTTACTGGGCAATCGCGGGTGCACGGCAGCCATCGCTTGCCGCCGGGCGCGCGCGCGCCCCTAGCAGCTTTAAATGACAGGACGTCAGAACAATGGAGTCTTCTGCCCGGCGTCATTTGACGGTGTGCGGTTGACAAGTGGTTAATAAAGGCTTACCTGTAGCACAAAGTGGTTGTAAAGAGTTTACAACCACTTTAAATTATATATTGCTCCCAAGTTACTTTTTTATATATAACATTTTTCCTGTCTTTTCACAGTCAGCCAGACCTCTCCTCCTGTTTATTAGTCTAGTTGTCTGTTTTTGAACCCACTGGATCTCCTGTAGCCAGTCCTATAGATCCAGTCAATGTGGTTGTGTCCATTTCTGGTAACCTACATTTGTATTCTGATTGTTGCTGTAGCACGACATGCCATACCAGCACGGCCTGGCACCTTACAGTACAGATAGGCTGGTGAGTGTCCCGGCGGTACTCTGCATCGTTGTGGTGAAGGGTCACTCTGGTGATGGGATTTTCGAGGCGATTCTGTAATAATCTTTTAGACTTCTTTTCTTCCTCTTCTTTGCATGCACATGGCAAATCACTTCTGATAGACAAATTTTTACTTTTAATGAAACTTATGTTCATAAAAATCTGTTGGCGCACATGGCGTAGATTTTACAAAACTGAGCGATAAGATGTCTCTGAGAAAATCTGGCAATGATTGCATCATGTATTGGGTAAAAATTACCCATAGATATATTTGTATCGGAGGCACACCGCAAAAGTATTTGTTCAATTGACCTCTTTTGTGTGTAAATGCCTTTATCCGGAAGTAGTACATAAAGCTCCTGTATCAGATGTACAATACAATAATCCATGGCAACAAAGCGACTGTTACATTTCACTGATCTGGTTTGCTCTGGGGGTGCGGCTTGTCGTTGTTTCTTTTCGAACTTATTTTTCTAATGTAATACAAAGGCTGTCGTGGTAACTTTAGTTACAGCTGTTTGTGCCCATTTTTATAAAATGTCCTAAATTATTTTTCAGGATCCTCTGTGGAAGGTCCGACGTAGCCAAAAACTGGACATGTCCGCCCGGCTGGAGCTGCAGTCAGCGCTGGACGCCGAAATACGAGCCAAACAAATGGTGCAGGAAGAGCTGCGGAAAGTAAAAGATACCAACATCACGTTCGAGAAGTAATCTTTGCTTTATATTGCTGTCATTAATTTTTGGGGATTATAGCGAAGCTTTATTGCAGCTACAGGTGTACTACAGCTCCCAGCATTAGTTTGCTAGGAACTAGCTGCATGCACCTGTGTGTGCTTCTAGTTTTGTGACCACACCAACCCTAAATTGCAGAGGTCTCACACCAACAATTGGGAAGTGACATGGTTCTCGATCATGTCATCAGGGAACTAGCTGCATGCACCTGTGTGCTTCTGGTTCTGTGACTACGCCAGCACTACATTTTGGAGGTCTCGTGTGAACGAATGGGGAAATGATCACATGAGGTTTGTTTACAAACAATCCTGTTGGCTGCAATTGTGTCTGTGTGCCTGTCTCTGTGTGCCTGTCTCTGTGTGCCTGTCTCTGTGTGCCTGTCTCTGTGTGCCTGTCTCTGTGTGCCTGTCTCTGTGTGCCTGTCTCTGTGTGCCTGTCTCTGTGTGCCTGTCTCTGTGTGCCTGTCTCTGTAAAGGAAAAGGTAAAGGAAGCTCTTTAGGGGGAAAAAATTGTACCTTTACAACCCCTTTAAAACTTTGTTTTTTCACCTTAATGCTGTATATGCATTAGGGGGAAAAAACACCTTGCACTGTAATAAGTCTTGTGTCTTTCATAGAGAAGATAGATATATATTATATATATATCTATCTATTATATATGGGACTCCTGTTTTCATTGTTAATGTGTGTTTTTTTCCCCACAGCAAACTAAAAGATTCGGAGGCTAAAAACAAAGAGCTATTAGAAGAAATGGAAGGCTTGAAGAAAAAGCTGGAGGATAAATACAAAGACAACAGCGGTTAGTAGTTGTGTGGCGGTGGACATCCCTGCGTGCAATTGGACTTTGAAAAGTGGCCATTCCTCTTTCCATAACCCGAGCATACACGAGAAGGTTCAGGTTTCCCTCGCATACGCGAGGCTGTTCAGGTTTCCCTCGCATACGCGAGGCTGTTCAGGTTTCCCTCGCATACGCGAGGCTGTTCAGGTTTCCCTCGCATACGCGAGGCTGTTCAGGTTTCCCTCGCATACGCGAGGCTGTTCAGGTTTCCCTCGCATACGCAAGGCTGTTCAGGTTTCCCTCGCATACGCGAGGCTGTTCAGGTTTCCACCGTTCAGTGACAACTATAGCTTTGAAAAAAAGGGACAGAAAGCTGGGGAGTGGGAAGCTGAATTTTTAAAATGGTTCTAAAGTCGCATTTATTCTACACTTTTAAGACCCCTTTCACACTAAGCCCTGGTTCACACTGGTGCGATTTGACATGTCAAATCGACAGCATTTGCCGGCAATGGCGCCGTCCTTATCGGTGCGATGCCGGACCGATCTCAAAAAGTAGTTTCTGTACTACCTTTTTGTGATTTCGCCGCGCGTTTTGCATTGACATCTGTGCAGAAACATTTTTTTTTCTTTATAATGGAACGTTTGATTCGATTTTTTATTTTTCTGTTTCCTCTTAGGGCTGAAACTGACAGATTTCCACGATTCCATATTTGATTACTTTAACACATCTCCCCTGCCACATGACCTGAGAGTAAGTATTTAGCGGTCTTCAGTTTCGTGGAATCGCGTTCCGTATTGCCGCTTCACCTTGTGTTCACAACATTCCGTTTTGAGAAGTAAAATTTTCACTTTTGTCTGCTGTGTAGTGTTTGGGTGAGACTTTCTATAATGGTGTATGTTCATGTGTGCGGCCATATTTGCGTATCATGTAAGATAAAATGGTCTTCCTGCTTAACACAAAGATGGCACACTTCTGCTCCTCTCAGCTTACAGCAGAGCCCCACCCGGGAGGGGAAGCTCTGCTGGTTCTTGTGAAGTGTCCGAGGAGGCTGCCTCCTGGGGACCCTGTGAAGTGTCCGGCTGCCTCCTGGGGACCCTGTGAAGTGTCCGGCTGCCTCCTCCTGGGGGACCCTGTGAAGTGTCCGGCTGCCTCCTCCTGGGGGACCCTGTGAAGTGTCCGGCTGCCTCCTCCTGGGGGACCCTGTGAAGTGTCCGGCTGCCTCCTCCTGGGGGACCCTGTGAAGTGTCCGGCTGCCTCCTCCTGGGGGACCCTGTGAAGTGTCCGGCTGCCTCCTCCTGGGGGACCCTGTGAAGTGTCCGGCTGCCTCCTCCTGGGGGACCCTGTGAAGTGTCCGGCTGCCTCCTCCTGGGGGACCCTGTGAAGTGTCCGGCTGCCTCCTCCTGGGGGACCCTGTGAAGTGTCCGGCTGCCTCCTCCTGGGGGACCCTGTGAAGTGTCCGGCTGCCTCCTGGGGGACCCTGTGAAGTGTCCGGCTGCCTCCTGGGGGACCCTGTGAAGTGTCCGGCTGCCTCCTGGGGGACCCTGTGAAGTGTCCGGCTGCCTCCTGGGGGACCCTGTGAAGTGTCCGGCTGCCTCCTGGGGGACCCTGTGAAGTGTCCGGCTGCCTCCTGGGGGACCCTGTGAAGTGTCCGGCTGCCTCCTGGGGGACCCTGTGAAGTGTCCGGCTGCCTCCTGGGGGACCCTGTGAAGTGTCCGGCTGCCTCCTGGGGGACCCTGTGAAGTGTCCGGCTGCCTCCTGGGGGACCCTGTGAAGTGTCCGGCTGCCTCCTGGGGGACCCTGTGAAGTGTCCGGCTGCCTCCTGGGGGACCCTGTGAAGTGTCCCAGGAGACTGCGGGAGGGGTGGGCGGACTTCCTAGAAGTTCTGAGCGGAAGTGGGGGAGGGAATAGAAAGATCAGAACTTCCATTTTGAACTGAAGTTCTGGTTTAAGTTTGGGATTCGGGATCTCTATTATATTTTTATTTTGTTAATATTTAGCTCGTGTCTAAAGCATCCATTACCCTAAGGTAATACTAATATTGTGTATGGTGATTTGTAATACAAAGTTCTGGCTCCTTCTGTTCCTCTCTGGTGATGTCCTGGAGCCGTATCTTCAAGGTAGTCCTCCAAGTCTTATTACAGCTTTATTTCTGTCCTGTTTTGGGGTGTTAGAGCCGTCCAGCCAGTTCTTAACATTTTGCTGTGCCCATTACTCTGAAAATTCTGAATTTCTGGGTACATAGTGCTGATTTTTGTGTCCCTCATGTTTGTCACCACAAGGAACCAATGTCTACCTCGTCCACGTCCTCTCTCCTAGCCTTTTGGGAAGATGTAAGTCTACTCACAACTTTTGTGACCGTCTTAAAATCGGGGCACTTTTAACCTAGTCACCACCTAATAGTCTATAACCCCACAACCTACGGGCCTGTATTTAATAAAGCAAAGTGCAGAGTGCTCTAACTCGTAGCAGCCAATCAGAAGTCACCCTTCTTTGTTTTTAGTACTGTGATATTGGTCTGCGATAGGTGGATCCTCACGTGTGACTTTACACCGTTTCCCCAGATATTAGTTGTTTGCTATATGAATTGCATGCCTTGCTTCTGGGAACTACTGCATATGCCACTTCTATATGTAGCTGCACCATGTTTGTTTACCTATAGACTGCTTTCACAGTCTCCCTCCATGACCCCAATGGTTGGTAGTACAGATCCTTATCGGACCTTCAAGAGTGCAAACATCCCATTAAGCGGTTTACCTCCAAAATGGGCGC
Source organism: Rana temporaria (assembly GCF_905171775.1). Lineage (NCBI taxonomy): Eukaryota > Metazoa > Chordata > Amphibia > Anura > Ranidae > Rana > Rana temporaria. The sequence continues at coordinate 4,292,651 of NC_053501.1, read as the reverse complement.
AGTGGTCCACAGCCTGCTGCCTGCAATTGCTGTAAGCTCTTGCTCTTCAGTTAAAGTGGAACTTTACCCATAACGTAATAAAAAAAAATGTTCTTTAACAAGGAACTTACATTCCACATTTTATAATTACCAAAATTGGTCTTTGCCGTAAAATTGACTCCAGCATTGTTCCTGGTTCTTCTTGCTGGAGGCCGCCATTTTGTTGAAGCCCCAGTAGTGAATCAGAAAATATAACTAAACCAATTGATTTTAACGGTTTCAAAAAAAGTTACATTCCTGGAATTGACAACGGTCGCATTTGCTCAACCAAACTGTCAAACCATCAAGTGGTTGGTGTCGCAAATGATCACAATAATGGCAGTTGAACATCCAACAGAAGCAGCTTTCTTGGCTGTAAAGGATAAGAGGGTTTAATTCCGCTTTAGAGCCCTTTCACACTAACAGCGCGGCTGCGCAAGCGGTAAAACGCCACTAGTTTTAGCGGCGATTTACCGTAGTTTTAGCGCTGCTTTTCGGCCGATGGCAGGGCGCGCTTACCCTCGCTAGCAGCCAAAGGAAGGGTTAATAGCGCCCATGTAGCACCGCTGCCGAAGCAGTTTGCAGGCATTTCGACAGCGGTGCCCATTCATTTCAAAGGGCAGGGGCGGTGGAGGAGCCAGAGGGCTTTCACACTGGAGAGGTGCGCTGGCACGGCGTCGGGAAAGTCCTGCCAGCAGCTTTTTTGGAGCACATTAGCAGCGGTGAACTCGCCGCTGCCAATGCGCTCCTGCCCATTGAAATTAATGGGCAGCACTGCCGTACCGCCCGGGAATACGACCCGTACCCTCCCCGCCAGCTCCTCCTTGCAAGAACTATCCCCCTTCATGCAAGCTCTCACCCATGGTGGTAAGTTCTTGCGGGCGAGCTCCCGTGATACAGCCGGCGGCTATAGCAGCTCACTGTATCACTTGCCCCCCTCCAGCGATACAGCCGGCGGCTATAGCAGCTCACTGTATCACTTTCCCCCCCCCCTCCCCTCCGGCGATACAGCCGGCGGCTATAGCAGCTCACTGTATCACTTCCCCCCCCCCCTCCGGCGATACAGCCGGCGGCTATAGCAGCTCACTGTATCACTTCCCCCCCCTCCGGCGATACAGCCGGCGGCTATAGCAGCTCACTGTATCACTTCCCCCCCCCCCCCTCCGGCGATACAGCCGGCGGCTATAGCAGCTCACTGTATCACTTGCCCCACCCCATCATTGGATGTGATTTGACCGGAGCGCGAGCCAATGGCTGTGCTGCTATCAATCCATCCACTCTAGCCCATCAACGCCCAGACTGACCGGAGAAGATGTCGGGGGCGAGCGCAGCAGGTGAACAGGCTCAGGTAAGTAAAACGGGGGGCTGGGGCATAACTGTCGGATGTTTTTTCTCATGCTTAGAATGCATGAAGGTGAAAAAACATGAACCTTTACAACCCCTTTAAGTTGTGCTAAAGTCTGAGTTGGAGCAAAACGTAACCAGGGCGGCACAGTTGTGTAGTGGGTAGCACTCTCGCCTAGCAGTAAAAAGGGTCACCGGTTTAAATCCCAACCACGACACTACCTGCCTGGAGTTTACATGTTCTCCCTGTGCCTGTGTGGGTTTCCTCCGGGTACTCCGGTTTCCTCCCACTCTCCAAAGACATGCTGATAGTTTAATTGGCTTCTGTCTAAAATTGGCCCAGTATATGAATGTGAGTATAGGGACCTTAGATTGTAAGCTCCTTGAGGGTAGGGACCAATGTGATTGTGCAATGTATATGTAAAGCGCTGCGTAAATTGACGGCGCTATATAAGTACCTAAATAATAACCACACACGGGGTTGTATGAGTCGTATAGGAACCGGTGAGGAAATAACACAAAAATACATACAACAAGAATGTGACCTGATGAAAAGGGGATTACATAAGACCTTTAAACCCGTTAGATTGATAGGTTTAGTTCCTCTTTAAGTGATCGAGCCGCATGGAGCAATCACCTGTGATTGGCCCTGGTTGCACGGCTGTTGTCCGCAGCCAATTGCTGGGTCTCCTGCATGTGATCAGTATTGTCTCCATTCGCAAGTGTGAATGAGCACCAACAGCATTTTCCAATTCACCCAATCACGCTTCGGTCGATTGAGTTGGACTGAAATTGATCTTTGGCCACCCAAGACAAAGTCGCACTTCTAGATTTTTCTAGAAGCCGTCACAATTTTTTAAAATGGTCAGAAATGGAACTTTTCCCCCCGGGAATGTTTTCACTCTTGATGGTGCCGTGTGGTAGAAGGGAACTCGGCTATGAAATCTGTGGACCAGAAGTAACTTTTTTTTTTTTTTTTGTTCTCCTTTTACTCCCCTTCGAAGCCAGACCTCGCCCATACCACCAGGTGTTGGCATTCCGTGCCTTCACAGCCCGGGTTACTGCATCCATTTTGCTCTTTGTGCTGTTATTAAATAGTGGCCATTGTCCTTCACTAATGTTACAATGTATCTCTCTCTCTCTCTCTCTAACTGTATCTTCTCTTTAAAATTCACAACTCCAGCAAGTGTTTCATCCTATACTGTCCTTTAAACATTTTAATCTTTTAATTGTCCTAGCAAGCCTTAGGGCAGGGGGTCTCAAAGTGGCGACCCTCCTCCAGCTGTTGCTAAACTACAAGTCCCATCATGCCTCTGCCTGTGGGAGGAGTCATGCTTGTAAGCTGTTGCGAAACTACAAGTCCCATGAAGCACTGCAAGGCCTGACAGTTACAAGTTGTAACTGTCAGCCTTGCAGTGCCTCATGGGACTTGTAGTTTTGCAACAGCTGGAGGGGCCATCAGTTTGAGACCCCCCTGCCTTAGGGCAAGACACTGTATATTCCTGCATCTGAGCACCGTGTCACTAGAACTGCTGTGTGCTGCACAGATGGGCTTCTTTTTTTAAGCACGTTGGGGTGACTTTTCATTAGTGTGGTGAAGACAGATGTTGAAAGTGTAAGTTCACCTTTTACAGGAAATCTGTAAGATGACATTACACTGGACCCCCCCCCCTCCCGATCCTGCTGTACTGTAGTCCCACAATCCTGCTCTGTCAGGGATCGGAACATCACTTTACTGGTCCGGAGACAGGCCAGTGTAAGGTCACTTTGCAGATTTTCTTTAAAGGTGAACTTACACTTTAAAGATACACTAAATTACCAAAAGTATTGGGACGCCTGCCTTTACAGGCTCATGAACTTTAATGACATCCCAGTCTTAGTCTGTAGCTGGCTCGCAGTCTACGCTTATAGATGCAAAGGGCGGGGCCAACTCAATACTGAACCCTACGGACTAAGACTGGGATGCCAATAAAGTTCATGTGCGTGTAAAGGCCGGCGTCCCAATACTTTTGGTAATGTAGTGTAATTGCAACGGATGAGAAGGGCTTTGCATTCACATGTTTATGTCCATTTCAATGGCTGCAATCCTGTTCTCTAGTCTTGCAGCTCTGTTGATCATTTCTGTTTTGTGTTGCAGTCGAGTATGATCAGCGATCAGGAGGACTCCACACCCAAACCTGATATCTCACCATCCCTTTCTGTCCCTACAGTGTCCGACCAACAGGAGGTAAGATTTTGTGTGTTGTCCCAAGATAAAGCAAAATACTCAAATAATAAATATGATGAGTATCCAAACATACATATAAATAAATAAATGTGAATAAAGTCCAACTAAAGCCCAATGGTAGGAGTTCATATAAAGGCTTCTTTGTCTGCATAGAATACGTACCAAAGATTCTGCATTTGTTTTGTCATTTATCTGTTTTTCTCAGTTGGATTACGAGTATAATCCGTTCCAGGAGAATGCTTGTAATCCAAAGCACTTGCATATCAAAGCGAGTTTCCCCATAGAAGTCAATGGAAACGAAAATTGTTTGCTCCGCATTGACTTCAATGGCATGCAATACTGCATGTGGCCAGAGGCGGGGGGCGCCAGAGAGCCTCGTAAACAGTCGTAAAGGGCCGAGGACACCTCGGCAAACCTTGGAAAAACGTGGTTCTTGAGGTTTGCCGAGGTCAGCCAAGCTGTCCTCGGGCATTTCCAATCGGTGCCGTTCGGCTCCGGCGCACCCCCCACCTCAAGCCAAACGTGCTACGGCGCACCTCTTTGGCCTGAATCCTGCTCATGTTGCGAGGCAACACTCGCAAACCAAGTTAATTTTTTTTTTTTAAATACAGTGCTTGTATTGCAAAAATGCTCGTTAACCGCGAGGTTCCGCTGTACATCCTTAAATCATACCTGTGTTTTGCCCCTTCAGTCTAATGCAGCAGGTTTGCTCTTGATTTTTTTATTCATTTATCTCAGCGTCCTAGTGTTTGTGTTCTTCTGCATTGAGGGGGTCCTACCCTCTTGCAGAGGTTTTAGTCTCGGGCCCTTCTCCTGCTCAGCAAATTATACATTTTTATATATATATAATGTTTGAGACAAGAGTATATTATATGACTTGGGCCCCTTTCAGACGTGCGGACCGTATGTCCGCTTTTTCATCCATCTGTTTGCGGATGAAAAAGGGACATACATTGGTCCCTATGTGATTGCGGGTGTCAGCGGATAAACATCCACTGACACCCATAATCGTCTGCCTCCGCAAAGATCCGATTTTGCAGACGGAAGAAGATCCTATTTTTTTCTTCCGTCTGGCGGATCGGATCGGGTGAACATGGACAGACGGTCCGTGTTCATCCGCTCCCCCCATAGGGGAGAGCGTAGAAAAGACAGGGCGGTCCCTGCACAGTGTGCGGGGACCGCCCTGTCATCCGCCGGCTCACCAGGGATCAACGGAGCGATCCCCGCTGAGCTTACGGACACACTGAGGCGGATCATTACTGAATTGCCCCATGTAAAAGGGGCCTTAGATGTAAAAGAAAAAGATGAGAATGGTGCGCTTATTCAATAATGTGCCATAAAATATTATACTCAAAGAATGAATATGATGAGTATCCAAACATACATATAAATAAATAAATGTGAATAAAGTCCAACTAAAGCCCAATGGTAGGAGTTCATATAAAGGCAAAAATCTCACAGGAATAACTTGATAGAAGAAAAAACGGACAAAACATCAATCCAAACATCGACTGTTAAATTTATGAATTGGCCGCTCACCTCCAACAATGACCCCGAGGGTCAAACAAGGCTCATCAAATAGTCCAATAAGGAATCCTGCTGGTGGATCTGTACAGGCATCCAGGCGAAGACGAAGAACTACGTCCAAAACTTGGCATCAAAACATCTTGGGTAATTCCACATATAGAGAAAACGGCTCGCTCCAAGGAATGGCACTTCTTGTATAAATGGCGCTCAAAGGAAACGAAGAACAGCCATAGTGCAATATTGCCAAATAAAAAGTACATTTATTTAGTAAAAAAAAAAAAAAAATGCTTACATCAAGTAAGGATAAAAACCGCAGTAAAATGGGAATGGGAGTAGTGACGCACACGTCGCCTCACCGTACTTCTGTTAAAACACCACTGGAACTGACGTCACAAGGCTCCACACTGGTCACGTGACTTTCTCAGGGATTTATATATATGTATATATAACACATATGACTTACTACCTGTTAACTAATGCTAGCAGCGTAATGATTAAAAATAGGTAATGGGTTGAAAGAGTTTAGTAACGGTGAATAGGAAATAAAACCTGACAGAGATTCTAACCCTTCCCTTTGCTGTCCAAAATTAGACAAAAGTTTTGGCTTTAGCTCTGCTTTAATGGTCAATGGTGCTCCAAGAAACTACTTAAAGTGGAGTTCCACCCAAAAAATTGAACTTCTGCTTTTCGGGAACCCTCCCCCCTCCGGGGTCACATTTTCCTCCTTGGAGGGGGGATCAGTTACCTGTGTAATAATTTGCTCCCACTTCCAGGCATAGATACCTGAGCCGCCTGTGGGTATCTACGCCACCCTGCTGTCTTTTGGGAGACGCACAGGTCCCAGAACGCAGGGACCAGTGGGATCGTGCAGCGCGAGTCCCTTACCAAGGATGGCGGCGGCAGCACACGAGAGCCGAGCGATAGATCGGCTTCGGGTGCTGACATTGCGGGCACCCTGGACAGGTAAGTGTCCTTATTTTAAAAGTCAGCAGCTGCCGTATTTGTAGCTGCTGACATTTAAAAAACATGGGCGGAACTCCGCTTTAAGACCCCTTTCACACTGAGGGCGTATTGCAGCCGATATAGCGTTAAATATAGTGCCTGCAATCCGCCCTCAAACAGCTGCTCAATTGTCTCCAGTGTGAAAGGCCTAAGGGGCTTTCACACTGGAGCGTTGCACTAGCAGGATGCTAAAAAAAAGTCCTGCTAGCCGCATCTTTGGAGCGGTAAAGGAGCAGGGTGTTTACTGTTCCTCCACCGCTCCTGCTCATTGAAATCAATGGGACAGCATGGCTATACCGCTGCCAATGCGCTGCTGCATCAGCGCATTGCGGGCGGTTTTGACCCTTTCTCGGCCGCTAGCGGGGGTAAGACCGCCCCGTTAGCGGCCGAAATGCGCAGCAAATTCGCCCATAGCGCCGGCGGTAAAAATTGCAGAGTCTTACCGCCGATGCTATGGGCGGCTCAGTGTGAAAGGGGTCTTAATGACAGGTATAGGAAGCTTCATGTCCTAGTCGTATACAGTATTTATATTGATATAAAAATTCTTTAGCTACGGAACGCTGTTGTAAACTGCTTGTCTCTCTATGTAGGAATCTGTACGGCCTCAACCCCGAACACCCCCTGCCGCTCCTCCAACTTTTACACCAATCTCCATTTCTATTCCAAAGGTAAGTGGTCTTCAGAGGAGTCACTGTTGGATGCATTTACTATTGAAAGATAAATACTATCCATCTGGGGACGTTCCTATCAGTAGAACAATGACCAGATTTCAAGTGCTGAAGCCGATGGCGCAGGTATCAAGGTCTCGGGTACCTGCATTATGATGCACAAAAAAAAAAACACCATTTGTGCCCATAGGCCCCTGTCTGGGTTTTCGGGACCCATCAGAGGCCTTCGGCACATCTTGATAAGTACAAGATGTTGATGTGGGACCATACCTCACTTGTGTGTGGCGCGATCACATATGCGCGCGGGAGTAGGGTATGCGTATTATTATTATTTATTTATTTTATAAAAAACTTTTTCTAACTTTTTTCTTTTAAATTAACTTTATTGCTATCACAAGGGATGAACAATATCCCTTGTGACAGCACAGGTCCTCTTTATGGAGAGATATGTGGCCTAATAGACTCCAAATCTCTCCTCTGGCCTCCAATGCAGCCGATCAGACACCCAACTATCTGATCGACTGATTTCCTGGTGAACAGAGTGAAGACTTGGGCACCTTTCAAACGAGCGGACCGTGTCGTTTTTTTAGGCGGACCTGAATGGGCGCTCTGTGCTCCTCTATGGAACCGCGGATGTCAGCGGTGACATGCCCGCTGACTTCTGACCCGCTCTGATCCGCCAAAGTGTGACGGAGGAAACCCTACTTTTCCATTCGTCTGGCTGATCAGATGATGACGGACTCTACGTCACCCATAGAGGAGAGCGGCGCTCTGAAGGGTCGGTCCCTGCACAGTGTGCCGAGACAGACCTGTCATCTGCCTGCTTAGTGGGGATCGACAGAGCGATCCCCGCGGAGCCCGCACACAGATCCGCCCCGTGTGAAAGGGCCCTTTCCAGGGGTCACAAAGGAACATCATCTGTTCCCTTCTCTCTTTTTTTTTTTTTTCTGTGCAGGCCGAGGGGGGTGGAACAGATGTGATCGATTGGCCATTTTAACAAATCAAATCTCTTCTGATGGAATTTTTTTTTTTTTTTTACTACTAATGGCGGCGATCAGCGATTTTTTTCATGACTGCGACATTATGGCGGACACTTTGGACAAACTTGACACATTTTTGGGACCATTGTCATTTTTACAGCAAAAAATGCATTGTTTACTGTGAAAATGACAATTGCAGTTTGGGAGTTAACCCCTTCAGCGCCCCCTAGTGGTTATGTGTGACCTCATATGTGTTTCTAACTGTAGGGGGGTGTGGCTGTAGGTGTGACGTCATCGGTTGTGTTTTCCTATAAAAGGGATCACACGATCGATGACGGCGCCACAGTGAAGAACGGGGAAGCTGTGTTTACACACAACTCTACCCGTTCTTCAGCTCCGCGGACCGATCGCAGGACTCCAGCAGCGATCGGGTCACGGAGCTTCGGACCGGTTCACGCCCACGGCTGGGCACTTAAAGCGGGGGTTCACCCTTAGAGGGCACTTTTCCCCCTTAGATTCCTGCTCGTTATTACTAGGGGAATCGGCTATTTATTTTAAAATATGTGCAGTACTTACCCGTTTACGAGACGCATCCTCTCCGTCGCTTCCGGGTATGGGCTTCGGGAATGGGCGTTCCTTCTTGATTGACAGGTTTCCGAGAGGCTTCCGACGGTCGCATCCATCGCGTCACGATTTTCCGAAAGAAGCCGAACGTCGGTGCGCAGGCGCAGTATAGAGCCGCACCGACGTTCGGCTTCTTTCGGCTACGAGTGACGCGATGGATGCGACCGTCGGAAGAATGTCAATCAAGAAGGAACGCCCGCTCCCGAAGACCCATACCCGGAAGCGACGGAAGAAGATGCAGCTCGAAAACGGGTAAGTACTGCACATATTTTAATATAAATAGCCGATTCCCCTAGACCGAACGAGCAGGAAGCTAAGGGGAGATTTTTTTTTTTTTTTTAAATGGGTGAACTCCCGCTTTAAAGAGGACGTGCCTGTGCCATTCTGCCGACGTATATGTGCAGGAGGCGGTCCTTAAGTGGTTAAAGGCTTTTTGGGCTAAAAAAATAAATTATAAAAACTTTCCTCCCTATGTAATGAAGAGGGAGAGCAGTTCTGTAGTTCTGACCTAAGGCAGCAACACTGCTTCTCCATGTCACCCCAGAACCGGTGCAATGAAATATCTTGCTGTAGTCGGCTGATTTTAAAGTGCGGATCTTCTGTGGTGTGCCATAAAAATGTTCTCACCCGGTGTCAGGAGACCAGCGACTTCCATTCTATCACAATAGAGGTGCTTGTGTGTGTGTGTGCAGCCCCCACTTCCTGTCCGGGTCAGCACTCTTCTGTCCGGGAAACAGGAAGTTCCATAGAATTGTGTCCCTTCTCATGTCAGAACACGGCTCTCACGCGCTATAATAAACTTTGGCGGCTTTCAGTGATTTAACTAATAATGTGTGCAAAGCACTTTTATTACTTACTAGAGCGGCACGATTCCGGCTAAAAGGAGGATCGCGATTTATTTGCTTAACCCTTTCATGACTAAGCCTATTTCTGTCATTTGTAGCCAGATTTAGAGAGAGTTACGCCGGCGTATCAGTAGATACGCCGTCGTAACTCTGAATCTGCGCCGTCCTAAATTTAAGTGTATTCTCAAATTGAGATACACTTAAATCTAGCTAAGATACGACCGCCGGCGTCGTCCTATCTTAGCTGTCTATTTAGGCCGGCCGCTAGGGGCGTGTATGCTGATTTACGCCTAGCATGCGTAAATCAGCGAGATACGCCTATTCACGAACGTACGCTTGCCCGTCGCAGTAAAGATACGCCATTTACGTAAGGCGTTTTCAGGCCTAAAGATATTCCACCAAAAAGATGGCGCAGCCAATGTTGGGTATGGACGTCGGAACCGCGTCGAATTTTAAAAAAATTTCGTTGTTTGCGCAAGTCGTCCGTGAATGGGGCTGGGCGTAATTTCCGTACATGTCGAAACCAATAAGTCTTTGCGGCGTAATTTGGAGCATGCGCAATAGGATACGTCCACGGACGGCGCATGCGCCGTTCGTTAAAAACGTCAGGTCACGATTCATTAGCATAAAACACGCCCACCTCCTCACAATTTGAATTAGGCGCGCTTACGCCGGGACATTTACGCTACGTTGCCGTAACTTAAGACGCAAGTGCTTTGTGAATACAGCACTTGCCTCACTAACTTACGGCGGCGTAGCGTATATGAGATACACTACGCCTGCCTAACGTTAGGCATGTGTACCTGAATCCAGCTATTGGTGTTTAATCAGCCCCGGACCATTATGCAGGTTAAGGACCTTGCCCCTTTTTGCGTTTCGGCACTGCGTCGCTTTAACTGACAATTGCGCGGCCATGCGACGTGGCTCCCAAACAAAATTGGCGTCCTTTTTTCCCCACAAATAGAGATTTATTTTGGTGGTATTTGATCACCTCTGCGGTTTTTATTTTTTGCGCTAAAAACATAAATAGAGCGACAATTTTGAAAAAATTAATTTTTTTTTTTAATTTCCCCCAAAAATATAAACGTTTTTTTTCCTCAGTTTAGGCCGATACGTATTATTCTACATATTTTTGGTAAAAAAAATCGCAAAAAAGGTTTAAAGCGGGAGTTCACCCATTTGTAAAAAAAAAAATTTTCTCCCCTTAGATTCCTGCTCGTTTTGTCTAGGGGAATCGGCTATTTGTATTAAAATATGAGCCGTACTTACCCGTTTTCGAGCTGCATCTTCTTCCGTCGCTTCCGGGTATGGGTCTTCGGGAGCGGGCGTTCCTTCTTGATTGACAGCCTTCCGAGAGGCTTCCGACGGTCGCATCCATCGCGTCACTCGTAGCCGAAAGAAGCCGAACGTCGGTGCGGCTCTATATTGCGCCTGCGCACCGACGTTCGGCTTCTTTCGGAAAATCGTGACGCGATGGATGCGACCGTCGGAAGCCTCTCGGAAACCTGTCAATCAAGAAGGAACGCCCATTCCCGAAGCCCATACCCGGAAGCGACGGAGAGGGTGCATCTCGTAAACGGGTAAGTACTGCACATATTTTAAAACAAATAGCCGATTCCCCTAGTAATAACGAGCAGGAATCTAAGGGGGAAAAGTGCCCTCTAAGGGTGAACCCCCGCTTTAACGATTGGTTTGCGCAAAATTTATAGCGTTTACAAAATAGGGGATAGTTTTATTGCATTTTTATAAAAACATTTTTTTTTTTTTTTTTTTTACTACTAATGGCGGTGATCAGCGATTTTTTTTTTTTCCTGACTGCAACATTATGGCGGACACTTCGGACAATTTTGACACATTTTTGGGACCATTGTTATTTTCACAGCAAAAAATGCTATAAAAATGCACTGGTTACTGTGAAAATGACAATTGCAGTTTGGGAGTTAACCACAAGGGGGCGCTGAAGGGGTTAAGTGTGACCTTATTTGTGTTTCTAACTGTAGAGGGGTGTGGCTGTAGGTGTGACGTCATTGATTGTGGTTCCCTATATCAGGGAACACATGATCGATGACGGCGCCACAGTGAAGAACGAGGAAGGTGTGTTTACACACAGCTCTCCCCGTTCTTCAGCTCTGGGGACCGATAGCGGGACTCCAGCGGCGATAGGGTCTGCGAGTCCCGCGGTCACGGCGCTTCCGACCGGGGCACGCGACCCACGGCTGGGCACTTAAAGAGGACGTACAGGTACGTGCTTGTGCCCAGCCGTGCCATTCTGCCGACGTATATGTGCAGGAGGCGGTCCTTAAGTGGTTAAACCTTCAGATTTGTCCAAGACCAGTACATTTGGGGGGCTTCTGCAAGCCCACTAAAGCTGCCGCAGTTTGTCTCCTCTCTGCGTCTCTTCCAACCCTTGCCTACAATTGTGGCGCAGAGGAGTGTCTTTCGGTCACATTTGTGCAGATGTAGGGTGGAGCAACAGGTTCTATGTACTATATATATATATATACTATGTATACTATGATTATGTGTGTTATGTTTTCTTTTCTTTCCAGCCCAAGGCTCATCAGCTAGCGATCAAGACTTTCACAAGCCCCACTCAGTGTTCCCACTGTACATCGCTCATGGTCGGGATTGTACGGCAAGGCTACGCCTGCGAAGGTTTGTATTTTCATCTCGGAAATCCGTATAATAATGGCCATTTCCGAAGTGTCCCTGCGTCTGATAGGTTAGAAATTATTGCTAGTGTTGCATATGTTTTTCTTTATTAAGTTTATTTAGATTTGTAATTTCCTTGTTTGTTCTTGGGGCCAGTGCACACCATAGAAACGCAGTACGAATGCGTTCCAGATGCATGCGTGTTTTTGATGCAGTTCAGTGCATTCTCCGCCCCCTCCGCGGTGCGGGTAAACCGCAGCGCATCAGTGTGAAAGCAGGGAAAGGGAGTCACCGCTCCAGGTGGGTCCATCAAGCCAGTGTTTCCCAACTCCAGTCCTCAAGGCACACCAACAGGTCATGTTTTCAGGCTTTCCATTATTTTGCACAGGTGATTTGATCAGTTTCACTGCCTTAGTAGTGCCATTTCATCTGAGGGAAATCCTGAAAACATGACCTGTTGGTGTGCCTTGAGGACTGGAGTTGGGAAACACTGCACTAAGCAATCAAGAACCTCTTAGGAAACCAAGGGTGCCGGCAATGCACTAGGCCAGGGGTCTCCAAACTGTGGCCCGAGGGCCGAATGTGGCCCTTTGCTAGCCTTCATCCGGGCCCTTGGGCACTATTGCTCCCAATGACACCAACAATGGGGCACCATTTCTTCCATTAACACCAATGATGGAGCACTATTCCTGCTGACCACCAACACTGAGGCCGTGTTTAGTCTCACTGATGCTCGGCCCAACGCATTTTCTACCCCCACTGGTCGGAATCCGGCCCCCCTGAAGTCTGACGGACAGTAAACTGGCCCTTTGCTTGAAAAGTTTGGAGACCCCTGCACTAGGCAAATTGTAGAAACTTCAAAAGGATGGACAGCCGCACTCCAAAAAAAATTCTTGAGTTGTCTTTATTTGTAAAATCAATAGAAAATGCACTACAGAAAAGCAGCAAAAGTGGGGGAAAAAACAGCCTACGTGTTTCACACTGTCTCAGTGCTTATTCATGGCCTTTTTTCCCATTTTTGCTGCTTTTCTGTAGTGCATTTTCTATTGATTTTACAAATAGACAACTCAAGAGTTTTTTTTTGGAGTGCGGCTGTCCGTCCTTTTGAAGTTTCTACCATCAGTGTGAAAGCAGCCTTTGGCCCCCTTCACACGGTCCGTCCGACCATATTGGACCCTCCATTAATTTCTAAGGAGTGGCAGATGTAAACCGACTTCTGTCCTACCTCCAATCCGGCTGTGTCCGTGTCCGCTCTACATATGTAGAGCGGACACAGACCTGCCATCCGCCCGCTCCGCTGATTGTGGCCTGCGACCGGTTACCAAGTCGCTTAAGTGGCCCTCACGCTTCAAAAGGTTGGGCACCCCTGCTTTAAGGGAACAGGATGCAATTTCTTGGGGTTAACGAACGCTTTGAAGTGGAGTTTCCATCCCCAAATTTTCTTTTCATTATTGTGCTCATTAGACCTAAAAAAGAAAGAAAAACATTTTTTTTACTCATCTGGAAATGCCTGTTGCTATGTAGTCCCACGAAATCTGCCTTTGGAATCACCAAGGATCCTGACATCTCCCTCTAATGCTCCTGGGAAATGTGTGTCATCATTTCCCAGGATGCAGTGCGCTACCCAATTATCACTCCCCATCCAAGACTTGGGGAGTGATAATTGGGCTTGTGGGCTTCACAATGCCCACAAGCAAAATGACAATGGTGTGGACATAGTTGTATAAACTATCTTTTTTGAATATCTATGCGGAGCGGCGGCGGATTGTAAAATAGTAAGTGACCGGATTTATATTATAAAAACGCAGGATGAAAGGACATACATTTAAAAAATGCTAATTGTGGTTGGAACCCCGCTTTAAGTGGCCCTCACACTTAAAAGGTTGGGCACCCCTGCTTTAAGGCAACAGGATCCAATTTTTTGGGGGGTTAACAAACACTTTAAGAACTGAGCAGTCACATGAACGCTAATCACTCAGTTCTCTGGTTTTCTTTGAGCAGAGAGCAGTGACTGTCGGTTACCACTCTGTGTTCTACCCGTCCATCACTCACAGGAGTGCCAGGCAGGAGAGGGAGCGGCTGGCTCGGGCTTTCAGCGGCATGCTGAGAGGTTGAGCCAGCTGCCTGGGTGGATCCTGACCTTGTCTGGAGTCTAGAGTGGCTCTGTGATTTCAGCTGTTAACGGGCTTTAGCCCGCTGTCGGCTGAATCTGGGTCACAGTAGGGCAGAGAATAAGTGCCCTCCTGTGACCCAACATGAGACGTTTGGCCAGAAGAGCTTTGGCCGTACTAATCTCTGAACTCGGGACTCCAGCTCTGCAAGAAGAGAGTGCACAGTATTGGTTCTCTTGTTCTATATGATGAGAATGGAGAGGGAAGATTCCTGTAGATGTGGATTCAATTTAATGTTTCTTTTGTGTTTTTTTCTTTTATCCAGTGTGTCCCTTTTCTTGTCACGTGTCATGTAAAGACAGTTCTCCTCAAGTGTGTCCAATCCCACAAGAACAGTCCAAGAGGCCACTTGGAGTGGATGTACAGCGTGGTATTGGGACGGCCTACAAGGGCTTTGTCAGGGTAAGCAACCTCAAGGGGTGATTTACGCACCATTCCACGCTTTTTTTATTTTTTTTAGTAAATGCCCAGTGGATTTATTATGTAATAAAAACTTTGATGTTATGTTTATCATAATATGAGGTGATCCACAGTATAAAAAGTGAGAAATCCGCCCCTCCCCCACATAACACATCCTGGTAACAATGAACTGGATCACCTCATATTATGAAAAACATAACATAACATACGATAAACATGTCCAAGCTAGATATGTAGATAACCTGTCACTCAAAGCAAAGAGAGAGGAAAGGACTTTTTATTTAGGGCTCTTTCACACGTCCGTTCCGTTCGTCCGTTTTTTGGACGTCCGTTAACGGACCGCAATGCTTCCCTATGGGCTAGCGTCCGTTAGCGGATGAGCATCCGCTAACGTCCGTTAGCATCCGTCTGCGTTCAGTTCCGTTTTTTTGGACGGAAGAAAACCCTATTTTTCTTCCGTCTAAAAAACGGAACGGACGAAAAACGGACGTTAACGGATGATCCGTTTATCATCCGTTCCGCTAACATCCGTTTTTCTATGTAAAAAGCCCCAAAAAAAAAAAAAAAAAACGGATGGAAAAACTGATGCAAAAACTGATGCAAAAACTGATGAAAAACTGATGAAAAACTGCCGGAAAAACGGATCAACTGATGAAAAAAAAACTGATCTGAAAAACTGAACGGACGTGTGAAAGAGCCCTTAGACAGGTTTTTATCTGGAAGTCTGTTAATTTTCACTGAACAATAAAAGAGGATTGCTCAGAGCTGGATTAACTCTGTGTGGAAAGACTGGGCACAGACGATAGGAAATCTTATTCTCTACATTGTGACATCAAAAAAAAAAAAGCGTACTTTTTTTTTTTAATTCACCTTTTTGAATAAAAAAATAGGACAACAGTAAAGTTAGCCCAATTTTTTTTATATCGTGAAAGATAATGTTACGCCAAGTAAATTGATACCTAACATGTTACGCCTCAAAATTACGCCGGAATGGTGACAAACATTTACCCTTAAAAATCTCCATAGGTGACGTTTAAAAAAAATTCTACAGGTTGCATCTTTTGAGTTAGAGGAGGTCTAGGGCTAGAATTATTGCTCTCGCTCCAACGATCGCGGCGATACCTCACGTGTGGTTTTAACACCATTTTCATATGCGGGCGCTGCTCACGTATGCGTTCGCTTCTGCGCGTGAGCTCGTCTGGACGGGGCGCTTCCCGGTAACGATGCGGCGCACGCCCCGTAGTGGCTGTGGAATATGGCGTCCTGTCAGGACAATAGATCTATCGTGCCATCGTCAGTAGACGGCAGACGGTAGTATAGTGGTTAAGGCCCCTTTCACACTACTGCGACTTCAAAGTTGCTTAATTTTACCGCAATTTTTAGGGAATGTAACAAGGTCAGGCCAAAGTAGCGCAGGGCCTACTTTTGAAGTCGTGCCAATATGAATGGTTGTCATTGGAAATCATGGGAAAACGTTGTACAAGTGTGAAAGGGGCCTAAATTGCAGAAGCTTCTTATACGTTCTGAGATTGTATCCATAATTCATATTTATAACGATGGCATTTGTAAAGCTGTTTCTGAAATGAATCCTTTTCTTCCCGCAGATCCCGAAGCCCACCGGAGTGAAGAAGGGTTGGCAGAGGGCGTACGCCGTGGTGTGCGATTGTAAGCTCTTCTTGTACGACGTTCCGGAAGGGAAGTCCATGCAGCCCGGGGTGGTCGCCAGCCAGGTTGTGGATCTAAGGTGGGCGGTTTCTCCGCACTTCATAGAACAGCTTAGTAGGTGATCTCCAGGGATGACCCAAATTAACCCCCAAACCCTCCCTCCCAAATTCACATTCTTCTGTTTGTTTGTCTTTTATTTAATCAGAGATGAAGATTTTTCTGTGAGCTCAGTCTTGGCGTCGGATGTCATACATGCAACCCGCAAGGACATTCCCTGCATATTTCGGGTACGTGTCATGCGGAATCTTCTATTACTCCGGTGTGTAGTGTTCGTGACAGGAGAGCGAAGAGCACATCTAATTTGTAATTAAAGAATTAGTTCTGCTTTGTTTAGTTGGCAGGGCTGACGTGTGAGCCGTGTTTATCTTGCATTCCGACAGATTAATTAAAGGGGTTGTAAAGGAATTTTTTTTTTCTCCTACATTTCTTCCTTTCCCTTAGTGCCGTCCTCCTTCACTTACCTCATCCTTCCATTTTGCTTTTAAATGTCCTTATTTCTTCTGAGAAATCCTCACTTCCTGTTCTTCTGTCTGTAACTCCACACAGTAATGCCAGGCTTTCTCCCTGGTGTGGAGAAAGCCTCTTGACGGGGGAGGGGGCGAGCAGGAGTGTCAGGACGCTCTCTACTTTGCAGATAGAGAAAGGAGCTGTGTGTTAGTCGGCGTCCTGACTCTCCTGCTCGCCCCCTCAAGAGGCTTTCTCCACACCAGGAAGAAAGCCTCGCATTACTGTGTGGAGTTACAGACAGAAGAACAGGAAGTGAGGATTTCTCAGAAGAAATAAGGACATTTAAAAGCGAAATGGAAGGATGAGGTAAGTGAAGGAGGACTGCACTGAGGTAACGGAAGATATTTAGGGGTAAAAAAAATCCTTTACAACCCCATTAAGTCGTGTTTTACCTGTTGGATTATCTGAGTGGAAAGCTAATTGACAGATCTGTCTGCTGACTGAATTGACCAGTACAGAAATAGTCAGCAAAAGCCATATATCGACCAGGCTCGACAAATTCCAGGCACATATATATATATTTATATATTGTGTGTATATATAATATATACCGTATTTTTCGGCGTATACCGCACACTTTGTTGCCCTCAAAATCAGGGCAAAATCGTGGGTGCGCAATATACGCCGATACTCGCTTTCCGCGCTGTTTGAACTCGGCCGCCGACATATACCGAGCGCAGTACACTCGGCCATGCTCGGCTACCCTCGCGTTTATGCGAGAGAAGCCGAGCGTTGCCCGAGTGTACTGCGCTCGGTAAATGTCGGCGGTGGCGTTCAAACACAGTGCGGGGATCGGCTCAGAGACCAGCGCGGGAGAAGCGGGGAGGGACACCACGAAGGCCGCAGACGGATGCCGGACCGGACAAGGCCGCCGATGGACGCCGGGCAAGACACCAAAACTGTAAGTAATAATAAAAAAAAAAAAAAAAAAATTTGCGTCCAGATCAGGGGTGCGCGCTATACGCCGGTGCGTGCAATAGGCCGATAAATATGGTATACAAAGTTTACACATTTTGGTACCAAGCAGTCTATTTCTCCACACACACCCTACCTGGGGTTGGTCAAGTCCATGGCCTCTAGTAGCCAGAATGACATAATAGATGCTCTTTTGAAGACACAGTGAAAGTTTTTAATTTTTTTTTTTTTTTTCGATTTGTCTGTCCAGGTGACGGCATCTCTCCTAGGTGCTCCCTCCAAGACCACAACCTCCCTACTGATCCTGACGGAGAGCGAGCATGAGAAGAGGAAGTGGGTCGGGATCCTAGAGGGGCTGCAATCTATCTTACAGAAGAACAATCTAAGGAACAAAGTAATACATTGTCCACAAGAAGCCTACGATAGCACTCTGCCTCTCATCAAAACCGTTGTGGCAGCGGCTCTTATAGGTGCGTTCAGATCTGTCATGAGATTGGATTAGATGTGTGTTATTGGTCATGCCAACTTATTAGGGGAAGATTTACTAAAGCTGGAGAGTGCAAAATCTGGTGCGTTTTCTGCACTGGAACCAATCGGCTTCCAGGTTTTATTGTCAAAACTTAAATGAACAAGCTGAAGTTAGAAGCGGATTGGCTATCATGCACAGATGCGCCAGTTTTAGCAAGTCTCCCCCCTTAGTGACTTTCTATTACGGTTTTATCCTTTTTAGTTGAGAAAAAGATTTTCATCTCATTAACGTCCCCTGGAAAGCCGAGGGTTGTCTAAAACGCACCTTGAAACAAGTGAATGAGTTATTTTTCTCTCTCTGGTAGATCGGGACCGGATAGCTGTTGGGACAGAAGAAGGACTGTATGTAATAGAGGTTACTAGAGATGGTAAGTTTAGCATTCTAATGTTCCCATGTAACAATCCAATTCCCTAATATCGTAAACCAATTTTTAGTGAAGGTCCCCCCCAATCAGTTATAGAGGTCAGCCGATATATCGAATCGGCATCAGCCGATTTTTATCCAAATTAGGCCGATATTTAACATGGCCGCTAGCGGTGCCACAGATCCGGAGCTAGGCCGAAGCCGCAGCCTTTCCTGATGCTGTGACCGCGGCGGCAATCCGCGGATGTGGCCCTTTGCTTGCTTTTATCTGGCCCTTGGGCGCCGGAGAGCCTTGGAAACGGCTGGAAAGGCCAGAGGACAGTTCGGCTGACCTTAGCAAACCAAAAAAAGACTCCGTTCCCATGCCCTTTCCGAGATTTGCCGAGGTCAGCCGAGTTATCCTCCTGGCTTTTCTGTGCTTTTCCGAACGGCCCCCTATCGGTGCTGTTGGGCTGCCGCGCCCCCATCTCAGGCCAAACACGGTACTGCACACCACTTTGGCCTGAATCCTGCTCGTGTTGCGAGACAACACTCACAAACAGAGTTAGGATATTTTAAAATACAGCGCTCACGCTTGTTAACCGCGATACTCGCAATCTGAGGTTCCACTGTAAAAAGATTATAGCAATGTTATGGGTTGTGTAACCAAAAATGTCCGTCCACAAATGGAAGCCTCAATATAGGGAATTAGAAGGAAAATCCAGCAGGAGCCACAAAGTAGAGAAGAGAGGCGCCTCTAAGTGTAGAAATAAGTTGCTAAATGTTGTACCTTCATTAAATGCAACCAAATTGCTACACTTAGAGGCTCCTCTCTTCTATTATATACTCAGTTGTGACATGACGCTACTCTTATATCAAGACATCGCTTGCATATCAAGTCAAAATGTATTTAAAAATGTTGCTTGTCTTGCAAAACGCTCTCAAACCAAGGTTTTTACTGTATATTTTTTTTATAATTATAATTTTTTATAATTTCTTTCTAGTGATTGTTCGAGCGGCGGACTGTAAGAAAGTATACCAGATAGAACTGGCCCCCAAAGAAAAGATCGTTGTCCTGGTATGCGGTCGGAATCGGCACGTCCACTTGTTCCCCTGGTCTTCTCTGGATGGTTCCGAGGGCAGCTTCGACATCAAATTACCGGAGTCCAAAGGCTGCCAGCTCATCATTACCGGGACACTAAAGAAATCGCCCTCGTCTTGTTTGTTCGTGGCCGTCAAGCGTCAGATCCTTTGCTACGAAATCCAGAGAACTAAACCATTCCATAAAAAGTTCAATGAAATCCTGGCCCCGGGTAACGTCCAGTGGATGGCCGTTGTGAAGGACAAGCTTTGCGTCGGTTACCAGTCTGGGTTCTGCCTGCTAAACATCCATGGAGACGGACAGCCGATAAACCTGGTCAACCCCAATGACCCCTCCTTGGCGTTCCTTTCCCAGCAACCTATGGATGCTCTGTGCGCGGTGGAGCTCGGGAAGGACGAGTACCTGCTTTGCTTCAGTCAGACGGGCGTGTACGTGGACTCGCAAGGTCGAAGGTCGCGCTTGCAGGAACTGATGTGGCCGGCCACTCCTGTTGGTTGCAGTACGTACATATCAACGTCTTAACTTCGATCGACCTCAGCTTCTGCAACTTTCTTTCTGCTACTCTTTAGTCTTTGTTCCGCCAATAGGTACAGATGTATTCTCCTAGGGGGCGCTGATCCTGAGGTCTCTGTACCTGCCAATCTTCAGACCAGGTCTGCCATTACCATAGCGGGGGGTGGGGGTGGCGGTGATGATACTTAACCACTTCCCACCCATATGACATCCTTTAGTTGAAGTGGTGATATCTGAATGTTGGTTGCAGCTACAGGCATCGTTCATATATCTACCTCCAACCTCTAGCCCCCCCATCCGTTAAGGTGAAAAAACACCTTGGGAAAAGGGAGTTACCGCTCCAGGTGGGTATGCTTGACAATCAATAGCTTCTCAGGAGACCAGGAATGTCGGCAATGCACAAGGCTAAATGTAGAGGCTAGAAGAATAGACAACCGCACTTCCAAAAAAAACGGCATGGGTCCCCCCCCCCAGGGGCATTCCAGGCCCTTAGGTCTGGTATGGGTTGTAAGGAGAACCCCCCTACGCCTAAAAATTGGTGTGGGGGTCCCCCTACAATTTATACCAGACCCGTATCCAAAGCACGCCGGCCGGTCAGGAAAGCATAGGGGACGAGCGAGCCCCCCCCCCTTCTGAGCCGTACCAGGCCGCATGCCCTCAACATGGGGGGGTTGGGTGCTCTGGGGCAGGGGGGCGCCCCGGAGCATGATGGGACTGTGACGTCATAAGAGGCCTATATAAATTGGTGCGAGCCGCGCACACGGCATTACAGCGTGAGAAAGCGACGTGTCAACATCGAAGAAGAAGGCAGAAGTCGACAGAAGCCCGGGCACCCCCGCCGAAGACGTTGAAGAACCCTGAGAGGGGGCCGCTGTAAAAGAGCTAAAGAAGAAAGCGCCCCCCCCACGGCAAAAGAGAACCAGACAGCGGTGAAGACACCCACCCCCGCCAAAGACGTCGAATAAGAAGGCCCCCTCCTCGTAAAAGAGCTAAAGAAGAGAGGGGGGGGCCGGAGCTGACTAATTACTTTAAAAACCCTGTGTAGTGTGTTTTTTTTTTTATTATTATTTCCGCCAGGTGAATGGGTGGGGGGCCGGTATCTAGGGGTCCCCTTATTAAAGGGGTTCCCAGATTCCGATAAGTCCCCCGCCCGCAGACCCCGACAACCAACGACCAGGGTTGTCGGGAAGAGGCCCTGTCCTTATCAACATGGGGACAGGGTTCTTTGGGGTGGGGGGGCCGCAGGGCGCCCCCCTGCCCCAGAGCACCCACCCCCCCCCCCCATGTTGAGGGCATGGGGCCTGGTAGTGCTCAGGAGGGGGGGGGCGCTCGCTCGTCCCCACTCCTTTCCTGACCGGCCGGGCGGCGTGCTTTGGATACGGGTCTGGTATGGATTGTAGGGGGCTTCTCCTTACAACCCATACCAGACCTTAGGGCCTGGTATGCCCCTGGGGGGGGAACCTATGCCGTTTTTTTATTTAAAATTTGGCGTGGAGTTCCCCCCCTAATGAGTCATACCAAACACAGCGGCTAGATTTGGCGGGAATCCAAGTCAGATCCCCATCGCTTCTATGACGCGCTCGCTGGAATGTGATTTTTCTATTCCAGCGAGTGCGAGATGTCGGCACCCTGTCGCTGAGAATCAGCGCGATGCTGTCGTGCTGGAAACACATTCTCGGCGGCAGGTATTGTAAGTGGTTAAGTCGCACATATATGAAAGTTAACCACTTCCGGACGGCCGCACGACTATATATGTCGGCACTTTGAAGCGGGATATCTGTTATGGCAGCAGCTAGCTACCATAACCCAGATATCCTCGTCTTCAGTCAGCGGTCCAATTTACAATTATGGTGGTCTCTGCGGCAGATTCGCCGCAAAATCAACATTATCGACGGTGGAAGAGGGGGGGCCCCCCACTTCCACGCCCTCCGCCACTGACCAGAGCTGTCGGTAGCGGCGGAGGCGATCGGGTCCTGTCTCCTGCTTGGTATGGATACGAGTGAGGGGGAAGATGGCCGCCACCCGTCTTCATACCATAGCAGGGCGGAAGCGACGTCAAAACGTCACTTCCGCTCATAGCCCTTAAAGGGACATTTTTTTTTCTTTTTTTTTTTTACAAATTCCCCGAAAATAAGTCCGGGTCTTATATTAATTATGCCAACAAAAGACACAGTAGGGCTTATTTTCGGGGTAGGTCT
This sequence comes from Rana temporaria, assembly GCF_905171775.1. Lineage (NCBI taxonomy): Eukaryota > Metazoa > Chordata > Amphibia > Anura > Ranidae > Rana > Rana temporaria. Next base: position 4,270,342 of record NC_053501.1, on the reverse strand, counting down.
TACCATGTAATATGGTGTCTTCTCTCCCCCTCTCCCTCCCTGCCTGTCAGGAATCCCCAGTGAGAACTGAGTTAAAATGCTTGTAAAATCCTACAATCCACTCTATTACAGTAGTATATAATGTACAATGTGTGTGTGTTCCTGTAATATAATTGTGCCAAATACCTTCGTTATAGCGCCATTCTGTGCTTCTGTGACCCGTCGGACCTCTCTTCCCCATAATTATATTACAGAAACACACACATTGTACATTATATACTACTGTAATAGAGTGGATTATAGGATTTTACAAGCATTTTTAACTAGGGCTTATTTTTGGGGAATGTCTTATATTGCAGCCCTCCTGGAAAATAACGCTAGGTCTTATTTTTAGGGTAGGTCTTATTTTTGGGGAAACAGTGTATTTATTTTTTATTTATTGCATTTACCATATATGCTCGAATATAAGCCGAGGTACCTCATTTTACCCCCAAAACTGGGAAAACGTATTGACTCGAGTATAAGCCTAGGGTGAGAATGCAGCAGCTACTGTAAGCAAAAAAAGAGGGTCAACAATGCCCATTTGCGTGCCTCGCAGTGCCCATTTGCGTGCCTCGCAGTGCCCATTTGCGCGCCTCGCAGTGCCCATTTGCGCGCCTCGCAGTGCCCATTTGCGCGCCTCGCAGTGCCCAAGTTAGTGTATCTGACATTTTTGACAGGCTGCGGGCGTCCATTCATTGTTTAAAAGTCGCAGTCTCCTCCTGGTCCCGTTCCGTGATGAGCATTTCACAGCAGCCTATCACAGACGTCTTCTCATCCTCGGACTCTGTTTTCCAGCAGACACTGTATTCAGTGTTCCGCCTATCACGGACGTTCTCTTGTCCGAGGATGAGAAGACGTCCGTGATAGGCGGAACACTGAACACAGTGTCTGCTGGGAAACGCCTATCACAGAAGGGACCAGGGGGAAGCTGTGATATGTAAACAATGGACGCTCGCAGCCCTTCAGGTACACTGACTCGTTTATAAGCCGAGGGGGGTATTTTCCCCTAAAAAGGGCTGAAAAACTTGGCTTATACTTCAGTATATACGGTAAGTGTATTAGTGTATATAGTGTAAGTGTACTCTATTACAAGGGATGTTTTCATTCCTTGTAATGGGTATAAAAGTGACACAAATTTTATTGTTAAAAAGCAGTGTAAAAATTAAAAATTTGAAGTGCCCCGGCGAGCTTGCGCACAGAAGCGAACGCATACGTGAGCGGCGCCCGCATATGAAAATGGTATTCAAACCATAAGGTATGCGAGGTATCACCGTGATCTTTATAATTCTAGCCCTAGACCTCCTCTGTAACTCAAAACATGCATGTATGGGCAGGCTGATTGTACCCAATTCAGTTGTCAGGGTTCAAATAGCCATGTCAGATTTTAATACATTTGATTACTGCCAGCAAGCTAGTAATTATTGAAGGTTCCCTGTGACCCCTCAGCCCCCATCCCCCTTTCCCTGCTGGCAGAACGCAATAGCGCAGTGGGAGGGATTTTCCGAACACTAATTGTGTTGATGGAGAAATCTAGCAATTTTTTATTTTATTTTTTTCCTTACACCCAGGATCATTCCTTGGCCAAGTAAACAAAGGAGTAGGATGCTGGAGACGTCGGCGCTCTGATATGGACACATACCCATAATTTGTCAATGTCCTTGGCCTGTATTTGTTGAGTTGACTAAATATGCGATTGTGTCCATATGAGAGCGCCGACGTCACAGACGGTATCCCAACCCTTTGTTTACATTTGCAGCAGGGCGAGGAATGGACAGGCTGGCAGCCCGGTGCATTGAAAAGAGTGTGAAGTAGAAGTTCAGATGGGGGTGAGTTCGCAGGACCCCCCGGGCTCGGCTCTAATAGGGCGCATCCATGACCACCTTATGTAGTATTCCAGTTGTACCTGTTTATCCCTATGTATTCTAAGAAGTCAATGACAACCTGATGTCTGTTACAGGCTGCAGCTCCTCTTATGTCACCGTGTACAGCGAATATGGAATCGATGTGTTTGATGTCCACACCATGGATTGGGTACAGACCGTCGGACTAAGGAGGGTGAGTTCAGAGTTTATTACTGTGGCCCAAGTCAGCATCTCCTCTGTATTTTCTCTTCTGATTTTTTTATTTTTTGTGTTTGACAGATCAAGCCGTTAAACTTGGAAGGTTCTTTGAATCTGCTGAATTCCGAGCCAGCCCGCCTCCTGTATTTGAAGAGTGTATATTCAGGTTTGCTGGGTTCCATTTATTTTGACGGACATTTTTTCCCTCTACTCCTCCCTCTCCCCTAGATGAAGACTCTACCCCCCTCCCCCCTAGATGAAGCCTCTACCCCCCCTCCCCCCTAGATGAAGCCTCTACCCCCCCCCCCTAGATGAAGCCTCTACCCCCCCCCCCCCTAGATGAAGCCTCTACCCCCCCCCTCCCCCTTAGATGAAGCCTCTACCCCCCCCCCCTCCCCCTTAGATGAAGCCTCTACCCCCCCCCCCTCCCCCTTAGATGAAGCCTCTACCCCCCCCCTCCCCCCTAGATGAAGCCTCTACCCCCTCCCCCCTAGATGAAGCCTCTACCCCCTCCCCCCTAGATGAAGCCTCTACCCCCCTCCCCCCTAGATGAAGCCTCTACCCCCCTCCCCCCTAGATGAAGCTCCTACCCCCTCTCTAAATTAAGCTACCGCCCCTCCAGATGAAGCCTTTATCCCCCTTCAGATGAAGGCTCCCGCTCCCCCTAGATGAAGGCTCCCATCTCCCTCCCCCTAGATGATGGCTCCCATCTCCCTCCCCCTAGATGATGGCTCCCATCTCCCTCTCCCTAGATGAAGGCTCCCATCTCCCTCCCCCTAGATGAAGGCTCCCATCTCCCTCTCCCTCCCCCTAGATGAAGGCTCCCATCTCCCTCCCCCTAGATGAAGGCTCCCATCTCCCTCCCCCTAGATGAAGGCTCCCATCTCCCTCCCCCTAGATGAAGGCTCCCATCTCCCTCCCCCTAGATGAAGGCTCCCATCTCCCTTCCCCTAGATGAAGGCTCCCATCTCCCTTCCCCTAGATGAAGGCTCCCATCTCCCTCCCCCTAGATGAAGGCTCCCATCTCCCTCCCCCTAGATGAAGGCTCCCATCTCCCTCCCCCTAGATGAAGGCTCCCATCTCCCTCCCCCTAGATGAAGGCTCCCATCTCCCTCCCCCTAGATGAAGGCTCCCCTCTCCCTCCCCCTAGATGAAGGCTCCCATCTCCCTCCCCCTAGATGAAGGCTCCCATCTCCCTCCCCCTAGATGAAGGCTCCCATCTCCCTCCCCCTAGATGAAGGCTCCCATCTCCCTCCCCCTAGATGAAGGCTCCCATCTCCCTCTCCCTCCCCCTAGATGAAGGCTCCCATCTCCCTCTCCCTAGATGAAGGCTCCCATCTCCCTCTCCCTAGATGAAGGCTCCCATCTCCCTCTCCCTCCCCCTAGATGAAGGCTCCCATCTCCCTCTCCCTCCCCCTAGATGAAGGCTCCCATCTCCCTCTCCCTCCCCCTAGATGAAGGCTCCCATCTCCCTCTCCCTCCCCCTAGATGAAGGCTCCCATCTCCCTCTCCCTCCCCCTAGATGAAGGCTCCCATCTCCCTCTCCCTCCCCCTAGATGAAGGCTCCCATCTCCCTCTCCCTCCCCCTAGATGAAGGCTCCCATCTCCCTCTCCCTCCCCCTAGATGAAGGCTCCCATCTCCCTCTCCCTCCCCCTAGATGAAGGCTCCCATCTCCCTCTCCCTCCCCCTAGATGAAGGCTCCCATCTCCCTCTCCCTCCCCCTAGATGAAGGCTCCCATCTCCCTCTCCCTCCCCCTAGATGAAGGCTCCCATCTCCCTCTCCCTCTCCCTAGATGAAGGCTCCCATCTCCCTCTCCCTAGATGAAGGCTCCCATCTCCCTCTCCCTAGATGAAGGCTCCCATCTCCCTCTCCCTAGATGAAGGCTCCCATCTCCCTCTCCCTCTCCCTAGATGAAGGCTCCCATCTCCCTCTCCCTCTCCCTAGATGAAGGCTCCCATCTCCCTCTCCCTCTCCCTAGATGAAGGCTCCCATCTCCCTCTCCCTCTCCCTAGATGAAGGCTCCCATCTCCCTCTCCCTCTCCCTAGATGAAGGCTCCCATCTCCCTCTCCCTAGATGAAGGCTCCCATCTCCCTCTCCCTAGATGAAGGCTCCCATCTCCCTCTCCCTAGATGAAGGCTCCCATCTCCCTCTCCCTCTCCCTAGATGAAGGCTCCCATCTCCCTCTCCCTCCCCCTAGATGAAGGCTCCCATCTCCCTCTGCCCCCCCCCCCCACAAGATGAAGCCTCTGCCCTCCCCCCAAGATGAAGCCTCTACCTCTGCTCCCTAAATTAAGCTTCTCCCCCCCCCCTCCCTAGGTGAAGCCTCTCCCCCCCCCCCCCCCTAGGTGAAGCCTCTCCCTCCCCCCCCCCCCCTCCCTAGGTGAAGCCTCTCCCTCCCCCCCCCCTAGGTGAAGCCTCTCCCCCCCCCCCCCTCCCTAGGTGAAGCCTCTACCCCCCTCCCTAGGTGAAGCCTCTACCCCCCTCCCTAGGTGAAGCCTCTACCCCCCCCCTCCCTAGGTGAAGCCTCTACCCCCCCCTCCCTAGGTGAAGCCTCTACCCCCCCCCTCCCTAGGTGAAGCCTCTACCCCTCCAGATTGGTATTGCTTGTAAAAGAATAAATCATTCCTGCCCATTTATTAAGCTTTCCCTTTCAGAAGGGGCCGCTCTTAGTGTGCCAGAGACCTCCGACAACAGCAAGAAGCAGATGGTTAGGACCAGGAGTAAGAGGAGATTTGTCTTCAAAGTGCCCGAAGAGGAGAGGATACTGCAACGCAGGTACAAATGTTGGGAATTTTTTGGGACATTTTAGTCTGTTGCACATTTTTAATGTTGAGCCCAGGACAACAAAAATAGAATAAAACCTAATCGCCCCATAATATGAATCATAAAAAAGCGGCAAATTTTTCATGCAATACTAGCCTTTGATCCCGAACTGTCCCTTGCAGTACCTCTTCTCCGCCACTAGATGCTCCAGTCTTCCAGGTTCATAACACCCAGCTTTGTACAGCCTTCGTGCTCTAAAACCAGTGTTTCTCAACCTTTTTTCAGTTAAGGCACCCTTTAAAATGATGGACAGTCTCGAGGCGCCCCATTCTAAAATGTTACAAAAACGATTCTAATAGCTTTACAAACTGCAGCAACATCCACACGTAGGACTCCCAGCTTTAGACGTGATTTATTCTTTCAAAGCAAATACACTTTTTCACACAGGTACCGAATAGTACTCCAGTGTTTCTCTTTTCCCTCAATTTCTCTCCATCAGTCTGCTAATGTCACCCCAGTGCTGAGGGAGAGGAGGGTCAAACAAGGATGTGGTGGTGGCAACACAACGGACATCCTCCTCATAAACTAAATCATTGGTTGTTAGGATGCCAGTGTCTAGACCAGGGTGTTGTAATATTAATATGTGTAGGTATTTAAAATATTGTGTTATATGTTTGGAATGATATATAGATAGATAGATAGATAGATAGATAGATAGATAGATAGATAGATAGATATATGTTACAGGCATTCAAGATTACACATCAAAGGGTGTTTGCTGACCAAAGGGGTTAGTGGCCAAACACATATCAAAGGGACAGCTGAAGACCCTTAGATGTGTTAATCTTGTCCAAGACTACCTAGGTGTGTGAGATGGCCTGCCTCAAAGGGTAAATTGCTTACATACATAAGGAAGTATTTATTGATGACAATTAGACTTGAGGGGGTATTCATTCAGGGAAACATTTGGTTGACCTGGAAGAACCCCTCCCTCCAGTGTGAGACCAGTATTTGAGACATTCAAGCTGGCATTCAGTCAGTCTTGTCGCTGAGTCTAGGAAAAGATGACTTTGAATTACTCTGTTGTCCCGTTGTTGGTGTCACTGGTAGAAAATATGCCTCAAGGGCCGAATAAAGGCAAGCCAAGGGCCGCAGTTTGAAGACCACTGGTCTAGAAAGTTGTAATGGTGCATAATGAAAACCAGTGGCTTTGTGTGCCTAAAAGGCAGGCTTCATCCACCTGCTGGCTTGTATGCAGTTTTTAGGCATTTTGCCAAGGCACCCCTGAAGAAACTTCAAAGCACCCCAAGGTTGCCCGGGCACCATGGTTGAAAAAGGCTTCTCTAAACCTAGGCTGTCATGGACCCATTATCTCCTAGCCTGGGCTCAAAGTACTGCACTGGGCAGCATTGCGGCTCCAGCCGCTGTCTCGGGGTCCTCATTGGATAGATTGATAGCAAGGGCCATTGGCTCCTGCTGCTGTCAATAAAAATCCAATGACACGGGGGGCCGAATCCTGTTGTGTGTGTGTGTGTGGACGCAGCAGCATGACTTGGGAGCACGCCCGCACGAGTGCCCCCATGGAAAGCGACTCTCCATTGGGGGCACTCAAAAAGAGGAGCCAGGAGCACCGCGGGGGGGATTCAGAGGGGGGTCAGGGCTACTCTGTGCAAAACACTTGCACAGAGGAGGTAAGTATAACATGTTTGTTAAAAAAAGCTTTACAATCACTTCAAGGACTATTGGTGTAATCGGTTTATGGACATGAACTGTTTTTTGCTGATGGACTTGATTTTTGTTCCACAAGTTCCATAATTTACATTTTAAAGGTCACAAGTGTTTTAAATGCGCCTAAAAAAGGTTATTTTATTTTCTCCTATCACCTTCCAGGACGGCAGGCCTACTTTCAGGTGTGCCATCCTGGAAGGTTCGTAGACATACCGTTACCGGTAAGTCCAACGTAGGTTTTCTCCTATCGCGTTCCAGAACGGCACACCTGAAAGTAGGCATGCCGTCCTGGAATGTTCATAGAAATATCGTTACCGGTAAGTCCATAGGCATAGGCACAGGGTGTGCCAGGTGTGCCCAGGCTCACCCTATGCATCTCAGTACCCCCTCCTGCAGCGCTACGGCTTCCCTCTCACACCATCTGCTGCTGCAGGCACACACAGATGATGTTTAGGATAAGTGGGGGAAGTGGTAATGTCATTTACCAGCCCCTTACCTTTCTGAATGAACACAGTGATTGGTACCATGTGTTTGAGCTTGGGGGTGCACACCCTAATACAATAGGCTGCGCACACCTATGGGTGTAAGTCCAACGTAGGTTTTCTCCTATCGCCTTCCAAGACGGCACACCTGAAAGTAGGCCTGCCGTCCTGGAAGGTTCGTAGAAATATCGTTACCGGTAAGTCCAACGTAGGTTTATAGCTAAAAGTCAGACTTTTGGGACACAAATAGGTAGATTCACAAAGAGTTAGGGCCGGCTTATCCGTGAATCTACGCCGACCTATGTTTAAGTGTATTCTCAAACAGAGATACACTTAAACATATCTAAGATAGGCCGGCTTGCGCCGTTCTATCTTAGCTTGCAATGTTTCTGTTGTCTGCTAGGTGGCGCTTCCATTGCGACCGGCGTAGATTATGTAAATGAGGGGATACACCGATTCACGAACGTACGCCAGGCCTACACCGTCGCATTACGTCGTTTCCGTAAGGCATAGGCCGCCTAAAGTTATTCCACCTATGAGGTGGAATAACAATGTTAAGTATGGCCGCCGTTCCCGCCGCGAGGTTCGAATTTTTTACGTCGTTTGCGCAAGTCGTCCGCGAATCGGGATTTACGTTGTTTACGTCCGCGTCGAAATCAATAGGCCCTTACGGCCTACTTGGCCGCAATGCGCACTGGGTAATGTAGTCGCCCGGCGCATGCGCAGCGTCAAAAAACGTGAGGTCAAGCCTCATTTCCATACAACACGCCCCCCTCCAAATCATTTGAATTAGGCGCCCTTACGCCCGCTCGTTTTAGGCTACGCCACCGAAAATTAGCAGGTAAGTGGTTTGAGAATCACTACTAGCCTAACTAATTTACGGCGGTGTAGCCTAAAAAGGCTAGGCCGCCCTAAAGTTAGGCCATTGTATGTGAATCTACCTAAGAATATCGCTGGCTACTAGTTGCATGGAGCGTCATGTTGTCCGGAGATACTTTAGCTTTGTGTTTATGGTGGCACTTGTCTTGTTCAGGGGACTGTCTGTCTCAACAAATGTCCTTTTTCTATTGCAGGGAAATGCTCAGAGATCCTGAATTAAGGTCAAAGATGATCTCCAACCCGATCAATTTCAACCACGTGGCCCACATGGGACCGGGAGACGGGATGCAAGTTCTCATGGACCTGCCTCTGGTAAAGTGTAGCTCTGTTCTGTCTGTACGTCGGATGCTGCAATTCCATTGGGTGTCTTGATGATGGCTCGTTTTCTTGTTTCCTTGCAAACGTAACAGAAAGAATTTCCTCCCCTGTCATCCTCTCGTCACTCTCTTCTGATCTCACCTCCTGAAAACTTTGAGCACGTCTATCACCTGAGCTCTGTCTCTGCCACCATCTTCCTCCAGAACGAGCGCAACTCCCCGACTTCTTCCTCTTCCTGTCCCTCGTCCACCTCCTTACCGAGGGTAGGAGTGACCACTCCGAGTGGAACCGCAGCGGTGTACGATTTTCGCCCCCCTTTTGTAACCGCTATAATCTCTGCTAATCCACAAGCTTGGCTGCAATGCTTTTGTTTTACAGTAAAACCTTGGTTTGAGAGTACCTTGGTTTGAGAGTACCTTGGTTTGAGAGTACCTTGGTTTGAGAGTACCTTGGTTTGAGAGCGTTTTGCAAGACAGACAAAGGCCCAGATTCACAGAGAGCAACGCGCACATTACGCCGCCATAGAGCAAACGCTGTACGCTATGCCAACGCAGCGCGGAGAGGCAAGCATTGCATTCAGCAAGCCAGTGCTCCCAACGCTGCGCCAGCGTGGCGTGGGTTTCGAAGGCGCATGCCGGTGTAGGTGGAAGTGGGCGTGAACCCATGCAAATGATGGGCCGAGCGCCAGACAGGTACATATCACGAACTGCGCATGCGCCGTGATATGTACGCAAGCACAGCGCCCCCATGTGTCTGCTCACAACCACGCTGGCACAACTGCCTAAGCTACGCCGGATCACAGCGTACGCCGTGAACATAACGTACGCCCAGCCAGACACACGTCCAACGTACAATACGCCGGCTTGTGTTCCCTGGTGCAGACCTTTGCATGTCTGTTGCCGGGTTGCACCTCCTTTATGGGGAATAACTTTACGCCGGACGTACAACTTGCGCGCATCTCGTGTAGCATGCGCCGGGCACACGCACGTTCGTCAATCCCCTCTTTGAATGGCTAATCAATGGGAGCACCACCATGCGTCCAGCCTAATGGTGCGCCCACCCTTCGCCGACGTGTGCAAGCTACGTCGGCGGGGTGTAGCCTGTTTTTAGGCGCATATTGGTTTGTGGGTCTGGCGCACACATACGCCGGCGCACATTTGCACATACGTCGGCGTAAGTTGTTATACGTCAGTGTAAGTACTTTGTGAATCTGAGCCAAAATTTTCTAATTGTGCCTTGATATACAAGCGATGTCTTGATATAAGAGTAGCGTCATGTCACCACTGAGTATAAAAGAGAAGAGAAGCTCCTCCTCTAAGTGTAGCAATATGGTTACATTTAATGAAGGGACAACATTTAGCAACTTATTGCTACACTTAGGCTCCTTTCACATTGAGGCGTTTTCATGCGGTACAGCGCTAAAAATAGCGCTTCTATACCGCATGAAAAAACCTTCCCTGTAGTGTTCAATGTGAAAGCCCGAAGGCTTTCACACTGAAGCGGTGCGCTAGCAGGAGCGCTCCAAAAGTCCTGCTAGCCGCATCTTTACCGCGGTATAGGAGCGGTGTGTTCACCGCTCCTATACCGCCCCTTCCCATTGAAATCAATGGGAAAGCGCGGTAATACCGCGGTATTGACCCTTTTTCGGCCGCTAGCGGGGGTTAAAACCTCACCGTTAGCGCCCGAATATCGCGGTAAATACGACGGTATTAGAGGTCTTAGGTCTTGGAGGCGCCTCTCTTCTCTTTTATACCCTGTAAAAAAAAAAATGCTTTGATATACAAGCGCTTTGGACTACAAGCGTTTTTCTGGAACAAATTATACTCGCAAATCGAGGTTTTACTGTACAAGCTACTGAAAGCCGCATAACATTTTCACAACAAGCTAATGTATCTGAAGGATGATCTGTTGCCTGTGTGCCTTCTATTAACCAGGCAAGGCGTAGCTTTACCTGATTTTCCAGCTTTAATCACTTTTATGTCTTTGTGTGCTTTTTTTTTTTTTTACTGTTCATTATGTCTGTTTTAACTATTTTACTGCCAGAGCCGTTGGTGCGTTTTTTTTTTTTTTTTTGCACACATAAAGTGGTTGTAAAACCCTTATTCTTGACTTCTACCTATAATTAAAGCGGGAGTTCACCCGAAAACTCAATTTTTAACATTAGATTGAGGCTCATTTTGTGAAGGGGAATCCGGTGGGTTTTTTTTAAATCGAAGCCGTACTTACCGTTTTAGAGAGCGATCTTCTCCGCCGCTTCCGGGTATGGTCTTCGGGACTGGGCGTTCCTATTTGATTGACAGGCTTCTGACGGTCGCATCTATCGCGCCACGATTTTCCAAAAGTAGCCAAACGTCGGTGCGCAGGCGCCGTATAGAGCCGCACCGACTTTCGGCTACTCGTGATGCGCTGTATGCGACCGTCGGAAGCCTGTCAATCAAATGGGAACGCCCAGTCCCGCAGCCCATACCCGGAAGCGGCGGAGAAGATCGCTCTCTAAAACGGTAAGTACAGCTTCGATTTAAAAACAAAACTACCCGATTCCCCTTCACAAAATGAGCCTCAATCTAAGGTTAAAAAAAAAAAATTCGGGTGAACTCCCGCTTTAAGCCTAGAATAAGTCTTATCTATCTATGGGTAGTGGAAATATCTCCTAAATGTGCGCTGTTTAGGAGATATCTCACTTGTAGTGCGCTGATATTGTAAATGGCGCATGCACTGCGAAGAAACGAAGCTCTGTGCCGTTTCTTCCCTAGCGTGTGCCATTACCGCGCCCATGCGCGGAGTGATGTCATTGCAGCTCCGGCCAATCGCAGCGCCGGAGCCGCGATACCCGGAAGAGATAACTGTGGCCGGAGGAGGAGATGGGGGCTTTGATCTAAGGCAGTGGTCATCAACCCTGTCCTGCAGGGCCCACTAACAGGCCAGGTTTTATAGATTACCTTGGGGAAATGCAGTCTAGAATACTGCAATCACTGAGGAGCAAATGATATCAGCTGTGATGTATTTCAGTTATCTTGCAAACCTGGCCTGTTAATGGGCCCTGCAGGACATGGTTGATGACCACTGATCTAAGGTAAGTAATTCATAATGAGCTAGTATGCTAGTCATATTATCTCATTATGCCATTATAAAGGTCGGCAGCTACAGTATGTGGCCTACTGAATAACTTTTCATTTCCTTTGTATAAGTGCATTAAATGATACATTGTTGTGATGTTCCCGGGTACATACCCATGTTCTTTATAAGATGTCTATATCTGTTCCATACACAGAGTGTACATCCGCCACCCCAGGAGGAAAATGTGCGTGAGAGGACACGCCCACCTTCCACCAACTTTGCCCGACAGCAGCAGCTGAGGAGCAGATCCTATATCTCATGGCCGTCTTCAGGTAACTTTTGACGTTCACATATATAAAGTATTATCCGATCTCCCTTCTTACAATCGTTTAGGACCAGGCAAGCTTTATGGCTCCGGCTCCCAAGAAAATACAAATACCAGGCAGCATACAGCTCGAGGCACTTGGAGTCAGTAAGGCCCCTTTCACATTGAGGCGTTTTTCATGCGGTACAGCGCTAAAAATAGCGATGCTATACCGCATGAAAAATCATGCCCTGCAGGCTTCAATGTGAAAGCCCGAAGGCTTTCACACTGAAGCGGTGCGGTAGCAGGACCGCTCCAAAAGTCCTGCTAGCCATATCTTTGGAGCGGTATAGGAGCGGTGTGTTAACCGCTCCTATACCGCGCCTTCCCATTGAAATCAATGGGAAACCGCGGTAATATTGCGGGCGGTATTAACCGTTTTTTGGCCGCTAGCGGGGGTTAAAACCTCACCGCTAGCGCCCGAATATCGCGTTAAATACGACGGTATAGCGGCACTACAAATAGCGCGGCTATACCGTCACCGCGGCTCCACGCCTCAATGTGAAAGAGGCCTTCGAAAGAAAGCAGAAAGATGAAAAAAAAATGCCGTAGAGTTTTTTTGGGTTCAATTTAAGGCTTTTATTAACCACTTCAGCCCCGGACCATTTGGGTGGTCAAAGACTAGGCCACTTTTTGCGATACGGCACTGTCGCTTTAACTGACTTTTGTGCGACGTGGCTCCCAAACAAAATTGTTGTCCTTTTTTTTCCCCCCCACAAATAGAGCTTTCTTTTGGTGGTATTTGATCACCTCTGTGGTTTTTATTTTTTGCGCTATAAACAAAAATAGAGCGACAATTTTGAAAAAAAATAAAATTTGTACTTTCTGCTATAATAAATATCCCCAATTTTTATTTATTTTTTTAAAAGCAATTTTTTTCTCAGTTTAGGCCGATACCTATTCTTCTACATATTTTTGTAAAAATAAAATCGCAATAAGCGTATATTGATTGGTTTGCGTAAAAGTTATAGAGTCTACAAAATAGGGGATAGATTTATGGCATTTTTATTTTTTTATTTTTTACTAGTAATGGCGGTGATCGGCGATTTTAATCGTGACTTTCGACTTTACGGCGGACACACTGGACACTTTTGACACCACTTTGGGACCATTGTCATTTATACAGCGATCAGTGCTATAAAAATGCTCTGATTAAAGTGGAGGTTCACCCTAAAACAATTATATAACATTACATCCGCGGGACTGGGCGTTCCTATTGAGAGGTTAGATGATTGACGTCTGGTGAAAAACTTTCCATGGCGCATAAAGCGCGTCACCAGTTTTCCGTAAATAGCCGACCTGCGAGTCGGTTCTATATGGCGCCTGCGCAGTCAGCCCTACACGGCGGGCGCAGGCACCGTATAGCGCCGACTCGCAGGTCGGCTATTTACGGAAAACTGGTGACGCGCTTTATGCGCCATGGGAAGTTTTTCACCAGACGTCAATCATCTAAGCTCTCAATAGGAACGCCCACTCCCACGGGAGCCGGAAGCCGGGGGGAAAATAACAATTAAACGGTATGTACGGCGAAAAAAAAAAAATACCAGCATACTGTACATGTCGTTAGTATGCTGGATACAATGTTTTATAATTGTTTTAGGGTGAACCTCCGCTTTAAGCACTGAGCCTTGGTGTGAAACGCGTCGGCTTGCAACTGGTTTTGTGTGGCATGTATTTTGTGATTTTGATTTTACAGTGCGGCCGTCCAAACCTTTCCCTTTATTTTTGCAAAAGTTATAGCGTCTACAAAATAGGGGATAGTTTTATGGCATTTTTATGATTTTTTTATTACTGGTAATGGCGGCGATCTGCGATTTTTATCGTGACTGCGACATTAGGGCGGACACTTTTGACACCATTTTGAGACCATTGTAATTTTTACAGCGATCAGTGCTATAAAAATGCACTGATTACTGTGAAAATTACACTGGTAGTGAAGGGGTTAACCACTAGGGGGTGGCGCTGAAGGGGTTAAGTGTGTCCTAGGGAGTGATTTTAACTGTTAGGGGGAGGAGCTACCAGTGACACGTGACTGATCACTGTCCCCGATCACAGGGAACAGACGATCGGTGACATGTCGCTAGGCAGAACAGGGGAATGTCTTGTTTACAAAGGCACCCCCCCTGTTCTGCCTTTGCCGACTGCAATCGCGGGCCGCCCGGGAACATAGAGTTCCCGGGACCTGCGTACGCCCACTGGGTGGCAAATTTAAAGGGGCGTACAGGTATTCCCATTTGCCTGCCTGTGCCATTGTGTAGACGTAAATGTGTGCGCCGCGGTCGCTATGTGGTTATTAACCATGAAAGGTTTTCAAAACCTGTGAAGTGGTCGACATTATAACATTTTCACAGAGCTAAAAAAAAAAATGGCTGAAGCCCAGTCACTTTCCATCTTTGTAAAATGGGCTGCAAAATATTTCACCTGCAGTAACTAATGTGCTGCAAAATGTTATTTTCTCTTTAGGTGGCGGAGATTCATCGCGGAGTATATCAGACGTTGATCAAGATCTGGATAGAGAGGTAAAGAAAACCTACATATTTTGTACTGTTCTGAGGATATAGCGCTCACCTTCATGACTCTTTACTTTACACTCATTCCTCTTATAAAGTACAGAGATTTGGGGAAAAGATGAGAGCAAAGTGCTTTTCTTCTGGTTTAAATATTTCAATATATATTACAATATTTCAGCATACAAGTCCTTAGATGTGGTGGTTGCAGGGCTGCTGATAAGGCGGTACAACCCGCCCTCCTGTACTGGGCCCAAGCACCATCAGTTCAAAAGGGGGGCCCAGCCATCTGCTGAGCAGCAAGGCCAGATGTACTGTCTTATTGCAGACACTGCTCCTTTTCTGTCTTGCACTGCAGCTCTGTCGGCTTTCCCTCCCTCTGGCTGCACTGCAAGGAAATTGGTTGTATTGCATGCGCCGCTTCCATCTGCTGTCTGTGTGTCCCTTTCCCCCGCAGCGATTCTGGCTTCTCCTCTCTCCTGCTGGCAGCTGCTGCTGTCTTCCTGCCTCCCCTGCTGGCAGCTGCTGCTGTGTTCCCGCCTCCCCTGCTGGCAGCTGCTGCTGTGTTCCCGCCTCCCCTGCTGGCAGCTGCTGCTGTGTTCCCGCCTCCCCTGCTGGCAGCTGCTGCTGTGTTCCCGCCTCCCCTGCTGGCAGCTGCTGCTGTGTTCCCGCCTCCCCTGCTGGCAGCTGCTGCTGTGTTCCCGCCTCCCCCTCCTGCTGCCAGCTGCTGCTGTCTTCCCTCCTCCCCCTCCTGCTGGCAGCTGCTGCTGTCTTCCCGCCTCCTCCTCCTGCTGGCAGCTGCTGCTGTCTTCCCGCCTCCCCCTCCTGCTGGCAGCTGCTGCTGTCTTCCCGCCTCCCCCTCCTGCTGGCAGCTGCTGCTGTCTTCCCGCCTCCCCCTCCTGCTGGCAGCTGCTGCTGTCTTCCCGCCTCCTCCTCCTGCTGGCAGCTGCTGCTGTCTTCCCACCTCCCCCTCCTGCTGGCAGCTGCTGCTGTCTTCCCACCTCCCCCTCCTGCTGGCAGCTGCTGCTGTCTTCCCGCCTCCTCCCCTGCTGGCAGCTGCTGCTGTCTTCCCACCTCCTCCCCTGCTGGCAGCTGCTGCTGTCTTCCCGCTTCCTCCCCTGCTGGCAGCTGCTGCTGTCTTCCCGCCGCCTCCCCTGCTGGCAGCTGCTGCTGGTGTCCTGTTTATATGGGTCTCCCGTCGGATAATGCCCAGGCTGGACTGCGCAAGTCAGACCACTGCAGACAGACCACTGCTTCCATACAGACAGCAAGGTGCCTGGGAAATGTTGGTAGAGGACAGGCTTTTGTACTTGGGTTGTGTCTGCTTTAGATGGAAAACAAGACTTTGTACACCTTTTATTTTGATGCACCTGGAATACATTTAGCTGATTTAAAGGGGTTGTAAAGGTAAAAAAAATGTCCCCCTAAATATCTTCCTTTACCTCAGTGCCGTCCTCCTTCACTTACCTCATCCTTCCATTTTACTTTTAAATGTCCTTATTTCTTCTGAGAAATCCTCACTTCCTGTTCTTCTGTCTGTAACTCCACACAGTAATGCCAGGCTTTCTCCCTGGTGTGGAGAAAGCCTCTTGAAGGGGGCGAGCAGGCAGATAGAGAAAGGAGCTGTGTGTTAGTGGGCATCCTGACACTTCTGCTCGCCCCCTCAAGAGGCTTTCTCCACACCAGGAAGAAAGCCTTGCATTACTGTGTGTAGTTAAAGACAGAAGAACAGGAAGTGAGGATTGTTTTTTATTAACTAAATAGGTTCCTTTAAGTTAGTGCATTGTTGGTTCACTTACTTTTTCCTTCCATTTTCCCTTCTAACTGTTTTTTTTTCTTTGTCTGAACTTCTCACTTCCTGTTCCTCCTCAGTAAGCTCCCCCCCCCCCCCATCGTCAGAGCCGTTCTGGCTGGGGGTTAGTCAGCGTGCTCGCCCCCTACATTGGGACTACATCCCTGTGGGGAGACGCCGAGCCGTTGTGGCTGGGGGTTGGTGTGCTCGCTCCCTCCCTTGGGACTACATCCCTGCGGGGAGACACTGAGCCGTTCTGGCTGGGGGTTAGTCGGCGTGCTCGCTCCCTCCCTTGGGACTACATCCCTGCGGGGAGACACTGAGCCGTTCTGGCTGGGGGTTAGTCGGCGTGCTCGCCCCCTACATTGGGACTACATCCCTGCGGGAAGACCCCTGAGACGTTCTGGCTGGGGGTTGGTGTGCTCGCTCCCTCCTTTGGGACTACATCCCTGTGGGGAGACACCGAGCCGTTCTGGCTACGGGTTAGTCAGCGTGCTCGCCCCCTACATTGGGACTACATCCCTGCGGGGAGACACCGAGCCGTTCTGGCTGCGGGTTAGTCAGCGTGCTCGCCCCCTACATTGGGACTACATCCCTGCGGGGAGACACCGAGCCGTTCTGGCTGGGGGTTAGTCGGCGTGCTTGCCCCCTACATTGGGACTACATCCCTGCGGGGAGACGCCGAGCCGTTCTGGCTGGGGGTTGGTGTGCTCCCTCTCTTGGGACTACATCCCTGCGGGGAGACGCCGAGCCGTAGTGGCTGGGGGTTAGTCGGCGTGCTCGCCCCCTACATTGGGACTACATCCCTGCGGGGAGACGCCGAGCCGTAGTGGCTGGGGGTTAGTCGGCGTGCTCGCGGCCTCCCTTGGGACTACATCCCTGCAGGGAGACACCGAGCCGTTCTGGCTGGGGGTTAGTCGGCGTGCTCGCCCCCTCACTTGGGCTACATCCCTGCGGGGAGACGCCGAGCCTTTCTGGCTGGGGGTTGGTGTGCTCCCTCCCTTGGGACTACATCCCTGCGGGGAGACGCCGAGCCGTTCTGGCTGGGGGTTAGTCGGCGTGCTCGCCCCCTCACTTGGGCTACATCCCTGCGGGGAGACGCCGAGCCGTTGTGGCTGGGGGTTAGTCGGTGTGCTCGCCCCCTCCCTTGGGCTACATCCCTGCGGGGAGACACCGAGCCGTTCTGGCTGGGGGTTAGTCGGCGTGTTCGCCCCCTACATTTGGGACTACATCCCTGCGGGGAGACGCCGAGCCGTTCTGGCTGGGGGTTAGTCGGCGTGCTCGCCCCCTACATTGTGACTACATCCCTGCGGGGAGACGACGAGCCGTTCTGGCTGTGGGTTAGTCAGCGTGCTCGCCCCCTACATTGTGACTACATCCCTGCGGGGAGACGCCGAGCCGTTCTGGCTGGGGGTTGGTGTGCTCCCTCCCTTGGGACTACATCCCTGCGGGGAGACGCCGAGCCGTTCTGGCTGGGGGTTAGTCGGCGTGTTCGCCCCCTACATTTGGGACTACATCCCTGCGGGGAGACGCCGAGCCGTTCTGGCTGGGGGGTAGTCGGCGTGCTCGCCCCCTCCCTTGTGACTACATCCCTGTGGGGAGACACTGAGCCGTTCTGGCTGGGGGTTGGTGTGCTCGCTCCCTCCCTTGGGACTACAGACTGCGTCTCCCCGCAGGGATGTAGTCCCAAGGGAGGGGACGAGCACTTCGACTAACCCCCAGCCAGAACGGCTCGGATGATGGGGGGCAAGCTTATGGAGGAGGAACAGGAAGTGAGAAATTCAGACAAAGAAAAACAACATTTAGAAGGGAAATGGAAGGAAAAGGTAAGTGAACCAACAATGCACAAGCTTAAAGGAACCTATTTAGAAAATAAAAAAGGAACCTTTACAACCCCTTTAAGAAGTTTAAGGTTTATATAAGCTTTAATTTTTCTGTCTTCTACCCCACAGCCGGATTCAGATTCCACAAAGCATTCCACTCCATCCAATAGCTCCAACCCAAGCGGCCCTCCAAGCCCCAACTCCCCGCATAGGAACCAGCTGACGCTAGACGGCCTGGACCAGTCGGCCTGCGACGCATAGCGCACGATCTCTCCCTCCGCACCGAGACGTGAGCTACTACACCGTTTCCACACGATAGTGCCAAGACGTGTTGCACAAAGTCTAAAAAAAAACAACCCATTATTGTAGATATCTTTAACGTTAAAAAAGAAAAAAAAAAAAAAAAAAGGGTTTAATATATGTGATCAAGCTTTTATATGCAAAATTAGTTCACTGTTTCTAATTAGCCGTTCCGCTCTTTTGTGTCACACTACAAGAGACATCATAATAGGATGTTATGTTATGTTTATTTTTTGTTTTTGTGTTTTTTTTTTTTTTTTTGTTTTGTTTTGTTTTTACAATTTCACCCTTTTGTGGCCTTTTGCAGCTTGTGGCTATGCCACTGTTCCACCGCGCTGAGCCCGGAACGCCTGTGTCCTAGCCAGAGGCGGCAAAAGGCTTCCATTTTGTATGATGCTGCTAGTTTCTGGGACAAAAGAATAAAAACAGGAAACACATAAAAGCTGCTACCAGAATTATTACGTGGTATCAGTGATGGAAAGTTTCATTAGGAAAAAAGGAAATGTTTTTAAACTTAATACCTAGCTAGGAATTTTTTTTTTTTTTTTTTAAATATAGGAATGTATAGCTGGACTAGCTCTGATATACGACAAACAGTGTTATATAGATCGATTATAACACAACCTGGGCTCCACGAGGCTGGTTATGCTTTTTTCCTGGCCGCCTGCTGCATGCAGAACTGATAAGCTAGCCACTAGTGAATTTTTAATGTCTCTGAGGATACGTTGTGATGTTAAGGCCCATGTCACACTAGCAATCCGGTTGCTAGAGGCACCTCTGGAATTGAGATTGTGAAGTGCTGGGCTTATTGTATAAGGAAGTTTCACCTTCTTAATTTGTCCCTCTGGGTGCAAAGTCCATGTAGTACTTTGTCCCATTTTTATAGGTGTTATGATAGATCCAAGAGCATGGTTGACGGCACGCCCCACCACCATGCAGCTACGCTGCTCTGTAGGAAACCAGTGACTAATTGACAGAGCTTGTCTCAGGAGCAGACACTTGCCTGAGTACAGCGCCATCACAATACATGCTCAGGAAGGAGTACGGCGCCATCACAGCACAGGAAGGAGGGGGTCAGAGCGACTGGCTGGTAAACATTCACAGTTGCGCCTTACAGCAGAGGGGGTGAGCTTGATCTGAGTGCCACATTAGGCATGCATACCCAACAGTCACGCACAGGGAGAGACTGTCAGTGATTTTCTCTGTTTCCCAGTGAAACACATGCAAAGAACTCTTGGCAGCAATAGGAATGCCCACAAATTGGGCAGCTGACAGGGGAGCAGCTGGCGGGCAGTAATGACGGCACGCCCCACCACTCAACTATGCTGCTCTGTAGGAAACCGGTAACTAATTGACAGAGCTTGTCTCAGGAGCAGACACTTGCCTGAGTACAGCGCCATCGCAATACATGCTCAGGAAGGAGGGGGTCAGAGCGACTGGCTGGAAAACATTCGCAGTTGCGCCTTACAGCAGAGGGGGGTGGAAACGAGTGAGCTTGGTCTGAGTGCAACATTAGGCATACATAGCCAACAGTCGTGCACAGGGAGAGACTGTCGGTGCTTTTCTCTGTTTCCCAGTGAAACACATGCAAATTAACTGTTGGCAGCAATAGGAATGCCCACAAATTGGGCAGCTGACAGGGGAGCAGCTAACAGGCAGTAATGAGAGAGAAAAACCAAAGGTGTTCGCTATACTATCGTTCCAAATTTTCAAGTTTAGATATTTTAACATAAACTTGTAAGCCAGAGTTACCTTTTTTTTTTGCTCCTGTAAGACATGGAATGTGGCAGCTCTCTATTGGGGGGGCGGTCTCCACAAAATTATGCTTGTGTGGAATGAAAGGTGAACGCCAAGTCCTAGGGATTAATCCAGATATAAATTATTTGTCATGACAAAACTTTTCAAGAGTCTGTGCCCAAATTACCCTTCATCAAGGCCTAGTAGTATTGTGCGGTTACTGAATTAAGTGGGATATACATTTACAGTGGAGCCTCGGCTTACGAGCCTAATCCGATCCGGGAGAATTCTCGTAATCCAAAGCACTCGCATATCAAAGCGAGTTTCCCTATAGAAGTCAATGGAAACTAAAATAATTTGTTCCGCATGGACTTCAATGGCATGCAATACCGTATGTGACCAGAGGTGGGGAGGTGTCAGAGAGCCTCGGAGAGGCCCGGGGACAGCTCAGCTGACCTCGGAAACACCCTGGACTGGAGTATTTACAAGTATTTCTGAACGGCTCGGCTCTGGGCACCTCCGCACCTCAGGCCAAATGCGGTACTGCACACACCCCGTTAGCTTGAGTTTTGCGAGACGACACTCGCAAACCGAGTTGCTCGTTGACCGCATTACTCGTAAAACAAGGTTCCACTGTATATTTGGACCAATTCATAGGGCTTGAAGCTCTTTAACTCCAAGAAGGCTGGAGACTGCTCGTTGGCTAAAGGTAGCCTTAAGAGGGAGCCTCTAACCTGTTCCGTTGCTGATCGGAAAAAGCTGCAGAATCTGGCGCAACGATGGGCGTGACACCTCCTTGGTTTGGCCAGTGAGGGGTCACTGCCATAAGGGCAGTTGAATGTTATCCTGTAAACATCCCGACACTGGCAAGTTGCTAGTGTGACACCGGCTTTACCCAAGTCACTTTTGTTGTCCCCTCTTCTCCAAAAACTCTGCAACCCTTATTATATTTTATTTAATGCCAGGGAGAGGGGGGCGGGGGTTTGGGTTTTAGGGTGACACCATCATTGGCTAATGACTAAAGTTGTTTTTACCGAATTCCTCAAGGGGTAGTAAGGTAGTATCTTACACCCCAGGCCCGTCGCGACCAGGCAAGCAAACCAAGCAATTGCTTGGGGCCCCCCGAGCTGGCCTGGGGCCCCAAGCAGGGCCCTTGCCATGCTTCCTATAAATGCTGCATCCACCTCGGCGCGCTTTAGAGAGCCTCAGGCGGCTACAGCACTGCTGCCTCTCTCGTCACTTCCCCTTCCCTGTAGCGTGGCCGAGCTCCTCTTTCTTCCTCCTGTCAGTCCAGCCGGGTACCGCGCGGTACAGGAGATTCAGTTTCCTGTTCCTGGCCGGACTGACAAAAAGGGCACACTGAGTGCTCACTTCCTTTCAGTCCGGCCGGGAACATCAAATTGAATCTCCTGCTGCACAGTACGACGGGAGGTGATGGAGTAAAAAAGAGTAGTGGGAGGGGGGGGGCCCCCATGTCCATTTTGCTTGGGGCCCCCAAATTCCTTTGAACGGCTCTGCTTACACCCCAGGGTCCTCCAAAGATATAAAAAGCCAGAATATGTTTTCAAGTCACCACTGCCCACCTAAAACGAAAATATTAGTTTTCTATGGAGTTGGCCTTTAAAATTAGGAAGTACAAGCATGGTCTGACATTATGGGAACCTTGTAACCATGTATCAGTATTTAAATATATATATATGTGAATTATGTTCACTTTTAAAAATGCAATCATGAAGTTTAGCACATTTTTAGCTTAAAGGGTAAAATCCGCAATTTCTGTGGACTGGGCAGTGAGGTAATCTAATATGTAAGTAGTATATATATATATATTTTAGCCTACCTTGTTATGTTAGACCTAAAGGGTCCAAGGTGTTTCTTGAAAATGGTTAAAGTTTGATGCATTGGTTAAATAGACATTGGTGTTGATTTACGAAAACTGGGGAGCGCCAAAAAGTGGCGCAGCTCTGCATAGAAACCAATAATCTTCCATGGTTTTTTTTTTTTGTCAAAGCTTAATTGAACAAGCTGAAGATAGAAGCTGATTGGTTACCATGCAGAGCGGCACCAGATTTTGCACTCTCCTCCGGTATTTTTGTGCCCGCGGTTTAGCAGGTGACATTTTATACTTTTCCCTTTGGGAATAGTGGATACTTCAAGGGTCTTGAGGGGTGCAAGGATCCAAAATGGGTTTTATACTGTTTACAAAGTCCGTTATTTTGCTGCCCTACCTTTTCAGTATTTAAATGACCAGAAAAGGTGGAGCCCTACTTTAAAACGCAAGGAAATTACGGGCGGTTAATGTC
This sequence comes from Rana temporaria, assembly GCF_905171775.1. Classification (NCBI taxonomy): domain Eukaryota; kingdom Metazoa; phylum Chordata; class Amphibia; order Anura; family Ranidae; genus Rana; species Rana temporaria. The sequence goes on along the minus strand of NC_053501.1, from coordinate 4,248,205 downwards.
GCTCTGTGATGTCATGGACAGAGGTGGGGGGGCTGCCGTTCTGTGCTAGATTTGCTTTGAGTAGCTGCAATAATTGGGTAACCTGCAACTGTCCAGTGCAAAAATCATATTTCATATTCAGCCAAAACCTCCACACAAGTGCATGATAGTGGCCCAGTAAAGTGTTAAAAAATTTAAGCTCTGCCTAAAAAAAAAAAAAGCGGTAGATATATTTAAACAGAGAGTGAAAAATGCTTAAGAAGTACAAATATTTTTTTTTATATGACTCACCAGTGTCATGTATTAAACGCTGAGTCCGATGTCTTTAGCAGCTTGTGAGCCACACGGATCCAGGAGGAGATGCAGGGTGCGGCTTCCTATGGGAGCTCCAGGCGGCGGCATCTTCCTATGGGAGCTCCAGGCGGCGGCATCTTCCTATGGGAGCTCCAGGCGGCGGCATCTTCCTATGGGAGCTCCAGGCGGCGGCGGCGGCTTCCTATGGGAGCTCCAGGCGGTGGCGGCTTCCTATGGGAGCTGCAGGCGGAGTCTTCCTTTGGGAGCTGCAGGCGATGGCTGCGTCCTTCCTACGGGAGCTGCAGGCGGCGGCCTCCTACGGGAGCTGCAGGCGGCGGCCTCCTACGGGAGCTGCAGGCGGCGGCCTCCTACGGGAGCTGCAGGCGGTGGCCTCCTACTAGAGCTGCAGGCGGCGGCCTCCTACGGGAGCTGCAGGCGGCGGCCTCCTACGGGAGCTGCAGGCGGCGGCCTCCTACGGGAGCTGCAGGCGGCGGCCTCCTACGGGAGCTGCAGGCGGCGGCCTCCTACGGGAGCTGCAGGCGGCGGCCTCCTACGGGAGCTGCAGGCGGCGGCCTCCTACGGGAGCTGCAGGCGGCGGGCTCCTCCTCTGTCGGGAGATTGAGCAAATAAATTAAGGAATAATATTGTGAGTGCCCTCAACAGAGCTGGATGCAGCAGCAGCCAATGGAAGGTGCAAGGCTGTGTATAACAATAACCAGTAGGACCCTGGGGTGTAATACTGTGTCTGCCTGGATCTCCAGTTAGTATGCAGATTTATAGAATTGGCACTTTGTATATAAGCGAGAAACTTTGCTTCTTTCAATGATGTGTGTGGGTCACAAGCTGCTGGTCGGGATTTCTGATCTAGGTTTACGGCCAGATATACTAAAAAGATTTGTCAGATGTAATACCTGCACTGCTAGTCCCTGAACCCTCCCTGTTCAAAGTGATTTATTTTTTATTTTTAGTAATTATACATTTTATGAGCACCATACTATGCCTGTACCTTTTTTTTTTATTTTATTTTTTTGTTTTGTTTTTTAAACACTACACTCCATTGAGTTATTTTTTATTTAATTTTCTTATTTTACAGGTATTTATGCTGCATTCACTGACAACTTTTCATGTCAAATACTCATGATATATGTAGCTTCCGCCCCTACACCTCCCAGCCTCCGTTTAAGAAAAAAAAAACACAAATGGCTAGCAACCAATCAGAATTCAGCAACTTTAAACAGCCAGGGCCGTAAAAATGATTGATTGGTTGCTGTGGTTTGCCACATTTTAAAATAAAATTTCTGTATTTTTTATTTTATGTTTTTCCCCATTGGTGGTCTTTGTTAGCACTACATGCCAAGTCAACCACTTTTTTATTTGACCAATTGTAAAATACCCAACTTAGGGCGAAATAGCGATTGTCTAGTTCTTTTATACAGAATTTCCTTTTAAATGTAAATCAGTTGGGCTTTAGCTTTGAAAACACTAGTGTTTTGCCCTACTTTGTATATATGTGGTCACGTGGCTGTTAGAGATTTCACCAGTAGGTGTCACTGCAGCTGCCATGTGGAAGGGGGAAGTCCCCATTGATAGCCAAAAGCAGCTTTTTAATTTTTTTTTTTTTTCCTACTGCCAGAATAAGTCAGCCCCCCCCCCCCCCCCTCTTAAGGGCAATGGGTTAAATACATGTATAGATATGCGCTGCTTTTTTTTTTGCGTGTTTATTTTTTAAATGCCACCCTCTTTTTTGTAAAAGCCAGAAGTAACACTGCCCCACACGGGCGGCAAATCAAATCTACGCTTGCACGAGGAACACAAACATTTAGCCGTCTGATCATGTCTGAATAGGATTCACAACACGTGTATATTTTTGCTTCGGTCCGTGCCACGCCCGCTGGCTCTGCTTTTGTATATTTAATCTCCATGCTTCCATGTATAAATACATTTTACAATCCACCAACCGTGACCCCGTGTTTTCCATGGCAGGTCATCTCCACCTGGAATTGAAGTTCAGTTTTGGACAGGGACTGGGTACATTGGGTCAAACCTTGGTTTACTGGTTTGTCCCCGGCCTTCCACCAAGGCCTTATGGAAGGTGTCACTCTCCGCCAGCTGGCCCCTTGAGTCGGTGATGGGAGGGTCCAGCTGGCGGAGAGTAATCTCCAAGTCGGTGATGGAGAGCACTCTCCGCCAGCTGGACCCCTCCCGAGAAGGTGATGGAGAGCACTCTCCGCCAGCTGGACCCCTCCCGAGAAGGTGATGGAGAGCACTCTCCGCCAGCTGGACCCTCCCAAATCGGTGATGGAGATCACTCTCCACCAGCTGGACCCTCCCGAGTCGGTGATGGAGATCACTCTCCGCCAGCTGGACCCTCCCGAGTCGGTGATGGAGATTACTCTCCGCCAGCTGGACCCTCCCGAGTCGGTGATGGAGATTGCTCTCCGCCAGCTGGACCCTCCCGAGTCGGTGATGGAGATTACTCTCCGCCAGCTGGACCCTCCCGAGTCGGTGATGGAGATTGCTCTCCGCCAGCTGGACCCTCCCGAGTCGGTGATGGAGATCACTCTCCACCAGCTGGACCTCCTAATGATGGTGATGGAGATCACTCTCCGCCAGCTGGACCCCCTAAGTCGGTGATGGAGATCACTCTCCGCCAGCTCCACCTCCTAAGTCGGTGATGGAGATCACTCTCCGCCAGCTGGACCCCCTAAGTCGGTGATGGAGATCACTCTCCGCCAGCTGCACCTCCTAAGTTGGAGAACCTTGGCACCCCCAGATGTTTTGGAACTACATTTCTCATGATCCTCATGCACTCAGCAGTGTAGCCGAGCATCATGGGAAATGTAGTTCCAAAACATCTGGGGTGCCAAGGATCTCCGTCGCTGTCCTAGGTTATTTACAGAGAATCCGGTGAGTGACGCCATCATTTGTGAGTGGCGTTTGAGCGGAGAGACACCTGAAGCCAGCGTGTGATTCAACTTGCCAGCAGCCGCATCAAAACTGAGAGCGCACTTTTGGGGAGGAGTTGACCATTAAGAGCTTGTAATTATTTTATTTTAATTTTTTCCTTTTTTTATTTTTTCCTTGCGGCTGTTATATCCACGTTGTCACCGTCACACTAGCGTGCCTTTTGTGCCAATCTCCTGACAGTCGGATTGTCATTTTAATTTAATTTTCTGTTTTTATTGGGCTAATGATGTAAACCTGATTTAGTAACTTGTATTTTTATTTTTCTGAGACACTGTATAGGACTTGCACTTATTTTTTTAGTTTTTAAAACGAGAAGAGATCTCTGATGACTCCTGTTGTGTGATAGTCGGCCCCCTGTGCTTTGGCCTGAGTGAGAAGGCTCCTGTGATGGGCCCCAAACTACTGTTTTGGGGGAGGGGAGGGTCTGAAATTCTGTGTTTTTATTTTGTTTTGTTTTTTTTTGCTTTTGTTTGTTGTTTTTTTTCTTCTTTTTATGTAAGTTGTCTTTGTAATTATAAATTGTAAGAACTTTTTTTTTTATTTTATTTTAAACTATGTGACCTGTTAATAAATCAGCATTTGGGCAGTTCTGAAATTCATAAATGGTCTGTCTTGACATATTAAAACATTTTACGTGGAGGCACAAGCATCCTTTTGAATGCCGTATTATTTTTTTCTTACAGAATGTGTTTTTTCAATTTCTCATCTGTCTCCACCAAACACTTGGCACCTGATTGCTGTGATGTATTGCTTCCTCCCCACCAGTGTTAATTTTGTCGACTAAAACCATTTTATTTGACTAAATTAATACTATTTTAGTCGACTAAAATATGATTAAAGCTAAAACAAATGACTAAAACCATTGATGACTAAAATACTGTATTGATATAAAGTATATTGGAGTCTAGTTAGATAATTGGGGGCAGATCCACATACATCTGCGCCGGGCGCAGCGTATCAAAGATACGCTACGCCGCCGTAACTTATCTTTTTTAAATTGAATCCACAACGAATCCGCGCTGTAGTGTATCTCTCGCGACGTAAGGGCGCGGAATTCAAATGGCTGTGATGGGGGCGTGTTTTATGTTAATACATCGTGACCCAACGTAAACAACGTTTTTTTTAACTGCGCATGCTCGAAATTAAACCGGAACCAGCCAATGCTTATGACGGTGACGTCATTCTACGCATATTCACGAACGACTTACGCAAACGACGTAAAAAATTCAAAATTGTACGCGGGAAGGACGGCCATACTTAACATTGAGTACGCCTCATAATGGCAGCTTTAACTATACGCCGGAAAAAGCCGAACGGAAACGACGGAAAAAAATTCGCCGGACGTACGTTCGTGGATCGCTGTAAATAGCTAATTTGCATACTCGACGCGGATTTCGATGGGAACGCCACCGAAAAATTGCAGCTTAGATCCGACGGCATACGAAGACGTACACCTGTCTGATCTAGCCGAGATGCCGTCATATCTTGTTTTGAGGATTCAAAACAAAGATACGACGCGGGAATTTTGAAATTACGCCAGCTTATCAATAGATACGCCGGCGTAATTTCTTTGTGGATCTGCCACTTGATATTTAGGTATTAGTATGATGACTATAAGTTATGTCCCGCAGCAATACCCCAGGCTCTCCAGAGAGTGCATTTATTTGGTTTACAATACAGAACAAATTCCACAGATGATAGAAATCCAACAGAGTAAATTCAAAGTCTCATCTTTTCCTAGACCTGTGCCATATTCATACAGAGAATATACTCCGTGACAAGACTGAATGCCAGCTTGAATGTCTCATATACTGGTCTCACACTGGAGGGAGGGGTTCTTCCAGGTCAACCAAATGTTTCCCTGAATGAATACCCCCCTCAAGTCGAATTACCATCAATAAATACTTCCTTAGGTAGTCTTGCATAAGATTAACACATCAAAGGGTCTTCACCTGTTCCTTTTGATATGTTAGAATTCAGCTGGCTTGGACAGTTCAACTGAATTCCTGGTCAATATGGTAATGCAATACAATATATTGTGCCATACATACCTACCTACACACATTATATATATATATATATATATATATATATATATATATATATATATATATATATATATATATATATATATATATATATATATATATATATATATATATATATATATATATATATATATATATATATATATATATATATATATATATATATATATATATATATATATTCTGAATACCCGGCGTTGCCCGGTCTTCCTATGTTAACCTTTTGGGGAGGAAAATCATAGTAATATAAATATACCCATCTTTTATATAAGGGTGTAGGTAAGGGTTAATGTAACTGTCATATATTTTTATTTGGCATATAAGTAATATGTGTACCAGCTATTATTGAAATATCTCCAGGCGTACAGAAGTTATGTGGGAACATACATTTCCCATTGATTTGCATGGGACTTTAAACAAAAACCCCGACCCTCACAAATGGGGGTAGTTAAGGGATAAATTAACTATCCTATAGTGTAAGTGGACATATAAGTAACAAGTGACCAAGTGTTATCGAAATATCTACAGCCGTTTGGAAGTTATGAAGTAACATGTATTTCCCATAGAGTTGAATGGGACTTTAAAGGAAAACCCCGACCATGGCAAATGGGGGTGGGTAAGGGTTAAACCACCTATCCTATGTTTGTTGCTGACATATAAGTAACATGTGTGCCAAGTTTCATGTTAATATCTTTAGCCGTTTGGACGTGATGCTGGAACATACACACACACACACACTTGAGTTTTATATATATATATATATAGATTAACCCCTTCCATACCGGGGGGCATTTATACACCTTCCCGCCCAGACCAATTTTTAGCTTTCAGTGCTGTTGCACTTTGAATGACAATTGCACGGTCGTGCTACACTGTACCCAAACTAAATTTTTATCATTTTGTACCCACCAATAGAGGTTTCTTTTGGTGGTATTTGATCACCTCTGCAGGTTTGTTTTTTTTGCGCTATAAACAAAAATAGAGCGACCATTTTGAAAAAAAAAAAATCTATATTTTTTACTTTTTGCTATAAATAAATATCCCCCAAATGCATATAAAAAAAAAATCCTCAGTTTAGGCCGATATGTGTTCTTCTACATATTTTTGGTAAAAAAAAAAAATAAGCGTTTATCGATTTGTAAACGCTATAAATTTTGCGCAAACCAAATAGGGGATAGTTTTATTGCATTTTTTTTTTTTTTTTTTTTTAATACTAATGGCGGCGATCAGCGATTTTTTTTTCGTGCCTGCTACATTATGGCGGACACTTCGGACAATTTTGACACATTTTTGGGACCATTGTCATTTTCACAGCAAAAAATGCATTGTTTAATGTGAAAATGACAATTGCCGTTTGGGAGTTAACCACAAGTGGGCATTGAAGGGGGTTAAGTGTGACCTCATCTGTGTTTGTAACTATAGGGGGTGTGGCTGTAGGTGTGACGTCATTGATCGTGTCTCCTTATATTAGGGAACAGACGATCGATGACGGCGCCACAGTGAAGAACGGGGAAGCTGTGTTTACACACAGCTCTCCCCGTTCTTCAGCTCCGGGGACCGATCACGGGACTCCAGCGGCGATCGGGTCCCACAGCGTCAGACCGGGGCGTGGACCCACGGCTGGGCACTTAGAGGACGTACAGGAACGTGCTTGTGCCCAGCCGTGCCATTCTGCCGACGTATATGCGCAGGAGGCGGTCCTTAAGTGGTTAAAATAAACTGACCATTAAAATCAATAAAAAATTAAATAAACTGACCATGTATAGGATACATTAAAACAGGAGGGTTTACAACTCCTTTAAGAAAATTCATATATATATATTTTTTTTAAACCCCTCTTGACCCCAATCCACTCCTCCTCCCCCTTTTTTCCATCAACTAGGTTTCCTTATTTTTTCATTTTGGTTTTCCTAGCCATTAATGTTTACATTTTATCTTACCTGTACAGTATAGAGCACAGGCTTGATATTTCATAGACAACCATCTTCAAGTTTTGCATTAAAACATTTTTTTTATTTAATTTGTAAATCTATTTGCAAATGCTTTGTATTAAAATCATAATTGTAGTGTTATTTTAAACAAGATTAATTATAGAATAAAATGTACACTTTTTAGCTAGACAACGAAACAATTAAAATATCCTGCGCTTGGGTGTTTAGTCTTAAAAAAAAAGGGGGGGGGGTGCAACCAACTAACTCTGGATTTAGGCAAAGCCTATAGTCTTGCAGCCTTCCTCCAAACAATTGGTATTCTTGAAACAGGGGGGGGGGGAAAAAAAAAGCAAAGGAGGAGGGCGCACCGACTTTGTGCATTACCAATTGTGGGGTAGATTCAGGTACCTTTTGCGGCGGCGTATCTCCAGATACGCCGCCGTTATTTGAATTCCGCACCCGCATAGCGTTACGCCGATTCACAAAGGCAGATACGCTGAAAAAATAGGCTTCCTCCACCGACGTAACTTGATTGTGGTGGCGTAGAATTGTGTGCAATATAACTTTGGCTGCTAGGGGCGCTTCCGTTGTTGTCGGCGTAGAATATGCTAATTTCCTAGATACGCCGATTCACAAACGTATGTGCGCCCGGCGTTGGTTTTTTACGTTGTTTGCGTTAAAGCTTTTTCGGCGTAAGGCTGCTCCTGCTATTAGGAGGCGCAGCCAATGTTAAGTATGGACGTCGTTCCCGCATCGCGATTTGAAAATTTTACGTCGTTTGCGTAAGTCGTCCGTGAATGGCGCTGGATGCCATTTACGTTGAAACCAATGACGTCCTTGCCCGCAATGCACGTTGGGAAATTTTAGGGACGGCGCATGCGCAGTACATTTGGCGCGGCAACGCGCCTAATTTAAATGATCCATGCCCCCTACCCGGATCATTTGAATTAGGCGGGCTTGCGCCGGGAGATTTAGGCTACGCCGCCGCAACTTTACAGGTAAGTGCTTTGTGAATCAAGCACTTGCCCGTAAAACTTGCGGCGTAACGTAAATGTCATGCCGCCGCAGATTTGCCCGGTTCTACGTGAATCTGGGCCAGTATATTTTTTCTTTATTAAAAGCAATGTTTATACTCGCAAACAAGCATGTAGAAAAGGCTTGTCAATTGGTCAGATTGCGTCTCTGGACACCGGACCCGATGAAGGGGATCAGACAATAGCCCAAGTGATGCGTTTCAAGGGTGCACCCTTTTCCTCAGAGCCTAGACGGTCAATGACTCTTCTCTCCCAGTTACCTCTATATGTGTCCATGCCCCAAGTAACACCCACCCAGAAAGGTCACACCCATCTACGTGGACTAACTCCACCCAGTGGCTCGAAATAAACACATGCCCACCTTCTGATAGTTAATCCACGTAGATGGGTACTACTTGGGGGGGCGTGGATATATCTAGAGGTAACTGGGAGAGATGATTTATTGACCGTTCAGGCTCTGAGGAAAAGTGTGCGCCCCTTGAGGCCAGGTTCACACTATACTACACGACAGAAGTACGACTTTCATCCTACTTTGCTCTGAGACATCGGTCCTACATTCATCCGACTTTTGTGAACAGGATACTACTGTGATCCGACTTTGTGATAGTCTGGGATTGTTTTGATTGGTCAAAGAACAAGTAAGAGTGAGATAAATTCCTGTTACTGCTGCTGTAATCGCGTCTGGTGTCAAAAGTCGGATGGTAAGGACAAAGATCCTACTTCAATGACAAAGATCCTACTTCAATGATATTCAATGGAGTGAAGTAGGATCAAAGTACCATATTTTCCGGCGTATAAGACGACTTTTTGCATCTAAAAATCATGCCCCAAAAGTCGGGGGTCGTCTTATACGCCGGGTACCTGTCTGTCAGACGGCGGCCATCCATTATTCAAAAGCCGCGCCTCCTCCTCAGACTGTTCCGTGATAGGCGGAATACTAATTTTCCCAGCAGAGCATCTGTTCAGTGTTCCGCCTATCACGGATGCCTTCTCAGCCTCAGACGAGAGGACACCCGTGATAGGCGGAACACTGAACAGAGGCTCTGCTGGGAAAATTAGTGTCCCGCCTATCACGGAACAGCCTGAGGAGGAGGTGTGGCTTTTGAATAATGGACGCCCGCAGCCTGGAAACTCTCCAAACAGGAGAAGGTAGGAAGATCGTCGAGGCAGGCATACTGGCACAGTGAGGCGTCGTCTTATACAGCGAGTATATCCCAAAACCAGCATTTTAGCTGGAAAATTAGGGGGTCGTCTTATACACCGGCAAATACGGTAATACAGGGAGCATTTTCAGTGTCGGACCAGTTAAGACGGCTCTCATAGGAAAACATTGATTTTCACACGTCATGCGACATGAGCTCCCAATGTCGGAGCGTTTGTCAGACCAGTGTGAACCCGGCCAGAAACGCATCAGCCACTTGAGATATTGTCTGATCCCCCTCAACATCTGCAGGTGTCCAGAGACGCAGTCTGACCAATTAACTAGCCTTTTTTTACATGCTCATTTGCGAGTATAAACATTGCTTTTAATAAAAAAAAATACTATTCGTAATACACAAGGTCGCTGCGCCGTTCTTCTTTGCTTTTTTTTTTTTTTTTCCCCAGTTTCAGGAGGAAGGAAGAGGGAAAGAAGAGAGGAAGGAAGAGGAAGGAAGGAGGAGGGGAGGAAGGGGAAGAAAGAAGAGGAGGGAAGAAGAGCGAGGAAGGAAGAAAGAAGAGAAGGAAGGAAGGAAGGAAGGAAGGAAGAGGGAAGAAGAGGAGGGGAGGAAGGGGAAGAAAGAAGAGGAGGGAAGAAGAGGAAGGAAGAGGGAAGGAAGGAAGTGAGGAGGGAAGAAGAGGAAGGAGGAGGGAAGAAGAGGAAGGAAGAGGGAAGAAGAAAGGAAGGAAAGAAAGAAGAGGGAAGGAAGAAAGAAGGAAGGAAGAGGAGGGAAGGAAGGAAGGAATAGGGAAGGAAGAAAGAAAAAGGGAGGGAAGGAAGAAAGAGGGAAGGAAGGAAGAGGGAAGGAAGAGGGAGGGAAGAAAGGAAGGAAGAAAGAGGGAGGGAAGGAAGAAAGAGGGAGGGAAGGAAGAAAGAGGGAGGGAGGGAAGGAAGAAAGAGGGAGGGAGGGAAGGAAGAAAGAGGGAGGGAAGGAAGGAAGAGGGAGGGAAGGAAGAAAGGAAGAGGAAGGAAGAAAGAAAGCGGGAGGGAAGGAAGAGGGAGGGAAGAAAGAGGGAAGAAGAGGAAGGAAGAAAGAAGAGGAAGGAAGAAAGAAGAGGGAAGGGAGGAAGGAAGAAAGAAGAAGAGGGAAGGAAGGAAGAGGGGAGGAAGGAAGAAAGAAGAGGGAAGGAAGAGGGAGGAAGGGATGGGGAGAAAACCGTATCGCCAAAAGGATGCTTTGTCCAATTGAAAAGATTGGTGTATTTCATCTTTAGCCATGAAAAAGTTATAGCGTAATAAGTAGGGACACATGGGAGAAATGTATGAACTGCTCTAGTCTATAGGGGAGGGAGATGTGAGAGCTAAACTGATTACAGTACACCCCCGCTGTGTGTGCCCCCCGACATACCGCCTTGTAGTCACAGAAAGGTCTCCGCTCCCCAGGTACAGCAACACAGT